>NC_080377.1:88460037-88755940 GCF_014773155.1 Arachis stenosperma
TTAGTGACAGACGCAAAAGTATCAATGGATATTATTCCGGCCTGATCGAGAACCGACAGCTGAATTCCGCTATGCCGTGACAGGGCATATGCCAATCGCTTTCACTGAGAGGATGGGAGGTAGCCACTGACAATGGTGAAACCCTACACGAGCTTGCCATGGAAAGGAGTAAGAAGGATTGGATGAAGACAGTAGGAAAGCAGAGAGACGGAAGGGAAGGCATCTTCATTCGCTTATCTGAAGCTCTCACCAATGATATACATAAGTATCTCTATCTTTATCTCTATGCTTTATTCGTTTATCACTATACCCATTTGAGTCTGCCTGACTGAGATTTACAAGGTGACCATAGCTTGCTTCATACCAACAATCTCCGTGGGATCGACCCTTACTCGCGTAAGGTTTATTACTTGGACGACCCAGTGCACTTGCTGGTTAGTTGTGCGAAGTTGTGTTTATGCCATGGTATTGAGCACCAAGTCTTTGGAGCCATTACTAGGGATTGTTTATGTTTTGAAAAGTATTGATCACAATTTCGCGCACCAGGGTGCAAAATACCTTTTTTCCCCTTCGCTCTTATACAAGCTTCACACCCATCTTCTACTTCTTCCTTATTCCATATCTAAAAAGCTCTTTGTGTTGCCATGTTTCCTTTTAGATGAAAAAAAAATTCTTCACTTCACTTTTCCCTTTTCGTTCCATGTTCGTCGTTTTGACCCAAGATTTCTCTGTCTTGGACTCTTTGAAGGTCTCTTTTCACCCTTTGGAGAGGAACGTTCGTGGTTGCTTGCTGTGAGACATGCCTTTCCGTTTTTGCATCTCATCAAGGTTGGTATTCTTAACTTCTTTTTGTGTAACTATTCTGGGATCTTTCAATCTGCTTCTTGTATTTCGGGGGACATTTCAAGTAGTAGCAAAGATTCTTATGTTGTTGATTTTGTTTGTGTATTGAAACTTCTTTGGAAAAAGTTGTTCAATGTTGCTGCTTTGTTTACTAAAAACATCTTTTTGAAACTGTTTTCGTCGCCTAATGTTATTGTTATGAACGTTTGGCTCTGTATTTGGAATTTTGGAGAAACTTGTTGCCATTCATTGCTTGTAGAACATAATCACATTGTCCCCCAATGGTGTCGCTGTTGATAGTATAGGAGGGACGCCATTTCTATTCGTTCTGTTTTGAAAATATCTTGTGAAATCGCGTGTTGTGTTTTGTTGCTTTTACCCGACTTCCTTTGGATTTGACCGAGTTCCTTTAGTGACGATGTTCATTTGTTGCATTTGTAGGTATAACTGTATGCCTTGATCCATTGTTCATGATATATCGACAAAAGTCCCCCCTTCCATTTTAGCTTGGGTGGACACTTTTATCCTGACCACTGTTCCTATAATTGATAAAGAATACTCACAAACTTTTCGTAGACACCATAGGCTATGAGAGAATCGAGAGGATAAGTGGAATTATGAGATAGTAGTGGCTGATCTCGAAGAGAGGGTATGCTTCCCCCCTTTAGATGAGTCGGAGTGTCCCTTTTTCTATGCTTAGGATTGCTTTTTCTCGAAGTTAGATGTTAGGCTTCCTTTTTCTGATTTCGAGATCAATGTTATCTGGACCTGCAGTGTTCCCCCAACCCAGCTACACCTGAACTCCTATTATTTTTTGAAGGTATATGATGATCGAATTTTTGTGTGGTTTAGAATTCACAAATATATTCTCATTGCAAGTATAGTTTCTAGACCAACAATAATCCCTTCATACAAAAGTTTGGTTGTCACAATTAACAAACCCCTAAAAATAATAACCGAAGTATTCAAACATCGGGTCGTCTCTCAAGGAATTGCAAGGAAGTGTACTTATAATTGGTTATGGAAAAGTATATCTTTGGGGTTTGAATGAGAAACAAGGAAAGTAAATTGCAAAGGAAATCAAATGATAACGAGGTCTTGGCAAGGTTTGGTGGTCAAGGATCTCTATCCTTATCACTAACCACAACATGAGAATTGGCAAGGATCAATCCCATTAAATCATCCTCTAACTAGTAAAGGAAAGTCAAATGAGCTATATCAATCCAAGTCCATAAGTCCTAACTCTCCACCAATTCAATTAGTGAGAACTAGAGTCAATGGCTACCAATCATCAATTACTTGGACATTAGTAAATCAAGAGTTCCTAAGTTACCATCCCAAGCCAAGAACATAAAATCCTACTCTAACATCCTTCCAAGCATTTTATCAAACACTTGGAAGGCATAAAATAAAAGCATAGAAAAGTAATAGAAGAACAATAAATCTAAACAACCAATTGTAAATATAAATGAGGAAAATTGAAGGAAGAAGCAATAAACATAAAATACCTCAAATTGTATTAATAAGAAATTGAATCTAACATGAAGAGTTCATAAACTAAATTAGCAAAATAAGGAAATCACAATGAGGAATAGATAACTAAAGTGCTAAAATAATAATAGTAGAAGAAACCTAAATTAAAATAAAGTAGAAATCTGAAATTATGAAAAGTGAATAATGATTGAATGATTCCCCTTTTGCTCCACTCTGCAGCCTTTAATTAGTGTTTTCGGGCTTGAAACTAGGCCAAAAATTGCCCAAAAATCACCCACAGCGATTTCTGATACGTACAGCACGTGGCTCCGTCGCGGGTACGCGTCATGCACGCATACGCGTCGATTGTTTGTGCACTATCCACGCGTACACGTCATGCACGCGTACGCATCACCTAACAGCAAGGCAACTATGAAAAATTTTATATCATTTTGAAGCCCCGAATGTTAGCTTTCCAACGCAACTAGAGCCGCCTCATTTGGACCTCTGTAGCTCAAGTTATGATTGATTGAATACATAGAGGTCAGGGTTGACAGTTTAGCAATTTCTTCAATTTCTTGTATTTCTTCCACTTTTGCATGCTTCCTTTCCATCCTCTAAGTCATTTCTGCCCTATAAAACCTGAAATCACTTAACACACATATCAAGACATCGAATGGAAATAGGAGAGGATTAAAAATAGTGAATTAAAGGCCAAATAAACATGTTTTCAATCATGGCATCAATTTGGGAAGAAAATGTAAAACCATGCATTTCATATGAATAAGTGTGAGATTAGTAAATAAAATCCACTCAATTAGGTACAAGATAAACCGTAAAATAGCAGTTTATCAATATACCAGCTCCAATATTAGGAACTAGATGTGATTTAAAATATTCTTCCCCATAGGCATATCAGTATGGATGACATGTATATTCAAAACCACCTTCAACGCATTGCCTGAAATGGAAATTGGGCTGCTAGTGTGTGTACTATCTTGGCTAGGGAGTTGGAAAAGACTACTCTCAATGCTACTCAGAGTTCTTTAATGGCTGCCCGAGCTGAGGTAGACAGACTTAAAGAGATTAAAAAATAATTGGAAGAGGAGAGGGATGGGTTGAGGTCTGACTTGGAGAAGGCTCGGGCCAGGGCGAAAAAGGCAGAGGCAGCTACAACTATGGTGGAGTGGTTGCATAATAGTTTATGGAAAGATCATTCCTGCCCTTGAGGATGGCAAGGTAGACTAAATTATGTCAGAGGTCAAATTTTAGGGGTCATTTCAAATATCAATAATTTACAAATAGATTATCTAGTAAGTTGAACTTGAGATTTACAAATAGATTCAATTTATCACAAGTTAATATGTGACACTTTTTCCACTATCATGGGTCAAACCAACCAGTTAAGCTAATTCCATATTTAACTCGATTCACTTTTATGTTTGATTAAAGATCAAGTCTATTCTTGCAATCCTACAAACATAGTGTTATGATACTAAGACACGCCAACTCGCATCGAATAATATTTACAAAAATTGTCATCCAAAGATAAATATAAAAATTTTCGACACTCGAGAGAAACATATATATTTTGCGTATTAAAATTTTAACAAAATTAATATTTATAAATTTATATAGTCAAATTATATAAATAATGTAATAAAACTTATTCAAACTTATAATGAAATTTCACCATTAAAATCATGACATACATGAACAGTGCGAGATTACTCTTGCCAGTCCTAAAGCTATTATGTATGGTACTCTAAGATTTTTTTTTCAACATATGTAATCCCCGGTTTGATACCATTAGTTGTAACTAAAATATCATAAATTACATTCTTTTCATTTCTACATTTTTTTGTTTTTCAAGTGAATCTTAATATCTATATGAGATTTAGTTATTAACTTACTATAGAAGTACTATTTGACATTAGGGCTAAATGTGAGTCGATCTGAGTTGAGTATACCAAACTTAAGTTCGGGTCACGAAAATTGAGCTTGGCTCATGGCTCAACTCATTAACAATCGAGCCTATTTTTTAAGCTCAAGCTCGGCTCACCAAATGCTCATGAGCTAGCTCAAATAACAAGAACATAATTTATAATTCTATTTCAATTAATTATAACTTATGTATATAGTATTAATTATTAAAAAAGATAAATTTTACATATTGTCTATTTATTTATTATCATAATTTTTTTTATTTATGTCCAACATCGAAAGTATAGCTTAAATGCATATAGGATACATGTATATATGTATGTATGTATGTATGTATGTATGTATGTATGTATGTAATATTATACATATAATCAAGCCCATTTACGAGTTAATGAGCTGAACTTACCCAAGGTCAAGATCGGTTATTTAATTTATGTGTTCGATTCCTGACATTCGGATTCTTGCATGGTCTAGAATTTCACAAATAAGTTCTCGTTGAAAGTATAGCTTCTAAACCAACAAAAATCCTTTCGTACAAAAACTTGGTTGTCACAAGTAACAACCCCCTAATAAAATTGATAATCAAAGTATTTAAACCTCGGGTCGTTTCTCAAGGAATTGCAGGGAGGTGTGCTTATAATTGGTTATGGAAAAGTGTGTTTTGGGGTTTTGGATAGGAAAAAAGAAAAGTAAATTGTAAAAGGAATAAACTAATAACTAGAAAAGCTCTTGGCAAGGTATGATAACTGGAAATCCTATCCTAGCTATCCTTATCAATTGTGATGAGAATTGTTCGTTGCTCCCACTTAGTTAACCCTTAACGAATGAAGGAAAGTCAAGTGGACTAATCAATTTGATTTCTCAAGTCCTAGTAAACTCCTAAGGAAAGACTAGCTTTAGTGGAATCCAAATCAATCAGCAACTTTCAATTATCAATCAACAAAGGAGTTTGATAACTCAAGTATTACCAATTAATCAACCAAGCCAAGAACATAAAATCTTACTCTAACATTCTTCTAAGCATTTTGTCAAGTATTTGGAAGGCATAACATAAAAACATAGAAAAACAATAAGAGATAATAAAATCCAAACAATCAATTGCATTAATATGGAAATTGAATCTAACATCAAAAGTTCACAAACTAAAATAATAACGATGAGTAATCAATAAGAGTAGAAGAGAAATCCTAAATCTTAAAACTAGAGAGAGGAGAGAGCAAAAATTTAGGGATCTGAGCAAAAATTTAATCCAAAGGCTGAAAAAGGACTGCAGATGCTGTTGGATTCTGACCTCCCTGCACTTGAAGTGGATTTTTTGGAGTTACAGAAGCCCACTTGGCGCGTTCTCAATTGCGTTAGAAAGTAGACATTCTGGGCTTTCCAGCAATATATAATAGTCCATACTTTGTCTAAGGATTGATGGCCCAATTCGGCATTTCAAATCAGCTTCAGAATTCCCGGCGTTTAACGCCAGAACTGGCACAAAAGTTGGAGTTAAACGCCCAAACTGGCACAAAAGTTGGCGTTTAACTCCAAAAAAAGTCTCTACACATGAAAGCTTGAATACTCAGCCCAGGCACACACCAAGTGGACCCCGGAAGTGGATTTTTATGTCATTTACTCATTCTTGTAAACTCTAGGTCACTAGTTCACTATAAATAGGACCTTTTGCTATTGTATTTGTACCTCATGACATTTTACACGTTTCATATTGTATCTTCTATGGCATGAGTCTCTAAACCCCATGGTTGGAGGTGAAGAGCTCTGCTGTGTCTCAATGGATTAATGCAATTACTACTGTTTCTCATTCAATCACGCTTGCTTCCATTCTAAGATATCACTTGTTCCTCAACTTGATGGATGTGATGATCCGTGACACTCATCATCATTCTCAGCTATGAACGTGTGCCTGACAACCACCTCCGTTCTACTTTAGATTGAGTGGATATCTCTTGGATTCTTTAACCAAAATCTTCGTGGTATAAGCTAGAATACATTGGCGGCCATTCTTGAGAATCCGGAAGGTCTAAACCTTGTCTGTGGTATTCTGAGTAGAATTCAGGGATTGAATGACTGTGACGAGCTTCAAACTTGTGATTGTGGGGCGTTAGTGACAGACGCAAAAGAATCACTGGATTCTATTCCGACATGATCGAGAACTGATAGAAGAATAGCCGTGCTGTGACAGAGTTCGTTGAACATTTTTACTGAGAGGATGGGAGGTAGCCATTGACAACAGTGAAACCCTACATACAGCTTGCCATGGAAGGAGCCTTGCGTGCATGAAGAAGAAGACAGTAGAAAAGCAGAGATTCAGAAGATATAGCATCTCCAAAATCTCAACCTGTTCTCCGTTACTGTAAAACAAGTGTTTATTTCATGTTCTTTTTGCTTTTTACAATTAAATCTGAGAATTATTGATATCCTGACTAAGAGTTACAAGATAACCATAGCTTGCTTCAAGCCGACAATCTCCGTGGGATCAACCCTTACTCACGTAAGGTATTACTTGGACGACCCAGTGCACTTGCTGGTTAGTTGTGCGGAATTGCAAAAGTGTGATTGTGATTTCGTGCACCAAGTTTTTGGCGCCGTTGTCAGGGATTGTTCGAGTTTGGACAACTGACGGTTTATCTTGTTGCTTAGATTAGGAATATTTTATTTTTGTTGGTTTAGAGTCTTTTATTAGAGTTTAGTTTCATATTTTAAGTTTGGTGTCAATTGCATGCTTTTGTTTTCTTTTAATTTTTTGAATTTGCATGTTCCTAATCCTTTCTTGATCTTTAAAAATTCTAAGTTTGGTGTCTTCTTTGTGTTTTCCTTTAATTTCGAAATTTCGCATTAATTTAGTCAAAGATTTTCAAATCATATCTTCTCAATCATATCTTTTTCAAAATAATTTTCAATCATATCCTTTTAATTGCTAATTCCAAAACTCTTTAATTAATTAATTAATTTAGTTTTCAATTTGCTTTGATTTTATTTTCTTTTAGTTTTCGAAATTTTATTTTATTTTCTTTTCCATTTATTTTATTTTATTATTTTCGGTCACTCTTAAAAAAATAAATATAATTTACTTGCAATCCATATCATCTCCCTTTTTCCATCATGGACCTAAGTGGAATTGAGCAGTCCAGAAGGACTCTGGGGTCATATGCTAACCCCATTATAGCTGCTGATGAGCGGATAATTTGTACGCTTTTTGGCATTGTTTTTAGTATGTTTTTAGTATGTTTTTAGTATGATTTAGTTAGTTTTTAGTATATTTTTATTAGTTTTTAATTAAAATTCACTTTTCTGGACTTTACTATGAGTTTGTGTGTTTTTTTGTGATTTCAGGTATTTTCTGGCTGAAATTGAGGGACCTGAGCAAAAATCTGATTCAGAGGCTGAAAAGGACTGCAGATGCTGTTGGATTCTGACCTCCCTGCACTTGAAGTGGATTTTATAGAGCTACCGAAGCCCAATTGGCGCGCTTTCAATGGCGTTGGAAAGTAGACATCCTGGGCTTTCCAGCAATGTATAATAGTCCATACTTTACCCGAGATTTGATGGCCCAAACTGGCGTTGCAAATCAGCTTCAGAATTCCCAGCGTTTAACGCTGGAACTGGCATAAAAATTGGAGTTAAACGCCCAAACTGGCATAAAAGCTGGCGGTTAACTCCAGAAAGAGTCTCTACACGAAAATGCTTCAATGCTCAGCCCAAGCACACACCAAGTGGGGCCGGAAGTGGATTTTTCTGTCATTTACTCATTTCTGTAAACCCTAGATCACTAGTTCTCTATTAATAGGATCTTTTGACATTTGTATCAGACCTCATGACACTTTACACGTTTCTCATTGTACCTTTTACAGCATGAGTCTCTAAACCCCATGGTTGGGGTTGAGGAGCTCTGCTGTGTCTTGATGGATTAATGCAATTACTACTGTTTCTTATTCAATCATGCTTGCTTCCGTTCTAAGATATCACTTGTTCTTAACCCGGATGAATGTGATGATCCGTGACACTCATCATATTCTCAACTATGAACGCGTGCCTGACAACCACCTCCGTTCTACTTTAGATTGAGTAGATATCTCTTGGATTCCTTAATCAGAATCTTCGTGGTATAAGCTAGAATTGATGGCGGCATTCAAGAGAATCCGGAAGGTCTAAACCTTGTCTGCGGTATTCTGAGTAGGATTCAATGATTGAATGACTGTGACGAGCTTCAAACTCGCGATTGTGGGGCGTTAGTGACAGACGCAAAAGAATCACTGGATTCTATTCCGACAAGATCGAGAACCGACAGCTGGATAGCCGTGCCGTGACAGGGTGCGTTGAACATTTCCACTGAGAGGATGGGAGGTAGCCATTGACAACGGTGAAACCCTACATACAGCTTGCCATGGAAGGAGCCTTGCGTGTTTGAAGAAGAAGACAGTAGGAAAGCAGAGGTTCAGAAGACAGAGCATCTCCAAAACCTCAACCTATTCTCCATCACTGCAATTCAAGTACCTGTTTTATGTTCTTTTGCTTTTTACAATCAATCCTGATAATCTTTGATATCCTGACTAAGAGTTACAAGATAACCATAGCTTGCTTCAAGCCGACAATCTCCGTGGGATCGACCCTTACTCACGTAAGGTATTACTTGGACGACCCAGTGCACTTGCTGGTTAGTTGTGCGGGATTGCAAAAGTGTGATTGCAATTTCGTGCACCAAGTTTTTGGCGCCGTTGCCGGGGATTGTTCGAGTTTGGACAACTGACGGCTTATCTTGTTGCTTAGATTAGGACTATTTTATTTTTGTTGGTTTAGAGTCTTTTATTTGAGTCTAGTTTCATATTTTAAGTTTGGTGTCAATTGCATGCCTTTGTTTTCTTTTAATTTTTCGAATTTGCATGTTTTTAGTCCTTTCTTGTTCTTTAAAAATTCTAAGTTTGGTGTCCTCCTTGTGTTTTTCCTTTAAAATTTTCGAAAATTTGTGTTTGGTTTTCTTAAAATTTTAAGTTTGGTGTCATTTTGTTGTTTTTCTCTTTCCTCATTTCAAAAAAAAAAAATTCAAATCTTTTTCAAAATAATTTTCAATCATATCTTTTCAATTGCTGATTTCAAAATCTTTTTAATTAACTCATTGATTCAGTTTTCAATTTGCTTTGATCTTATTTTTTGTTAATTTTCGAAATTTTATTTTATTTTCTATTTATTTTATTTTATATTTTTTTCGGTCACTTTAAAAAAAAATAAATAGATAAATAGATAATCTACTTGCAATCCATATCATTTCCCTTTCTCCATCATGGACCTAAGTGGAATTGAGCAGTCCAGAAGGACTCTGGGGTCATATGCTAACCCCATTACAGCTGCATATGGGAGTAGCATCTGTATACCTCCCATTAAAGCAAGCAGCTTTGAGCTAAATCCTCAACTCATTATCATAGTGCAGTAAAATTGCCAGTATTCTGGTCTTCCACAGGTAGAACCTACTGAGTTTCTGGCACAATTCTTACAAATTGCTGACACAGTACGTGATAAAGAGGTGGATCAGGATGTCTATAGACTATTACTGTTTCCATTTGCTGTAAAAGATCAAGCTAAGAGGTGGTTGAATAACCAACCTACAGCAAGCATAAAGACATGGAAACAGTTACCAGACAAATTCCTGAATCACTTTTACCCTCCAAAAAGGATGACACAGCTAAGGCTGGACATCCAAGGCTTTAAACAAGAGGATAATGAATCCCTTTATAATGCCTGGGAGAGCTATAGAGGTATGCTAAGAAAATGCCCCTCTGAAATGTTTTCAGAGTGGGTACAGTTAGACATCTTCTACTATGGGCTTACAGAAAAAGCTTAGATGTCTCTAGACCACTCAGCTGGTGGATCTATACATATGAGGAATACGATTGAGGAGGCTCAAGAGGTTATAGATACTGTTGCTAGAAATCAACATTTGTACTCTAGCAATGAGTTCTCTACAAAAAGAGAAGTTATGGCAGTAGCCACTGATCCTAATCCTCAAGAACAGATGGTTGAGCTTAATCAGCAACTACACCTGATGACAAAACAGTTAGCAGAATTTAAGGAGATGCTCCAAGAAACTAAAATTGCTAACAAGAACATAGAATCACAGTTGAATCAGACAAAACAGCAGCTATCTAAACAGATAACAGAAGAATGCCAAGCAGTTCAACTGAGGAGTGGGAAGACATTGAATAACACTGCTCAAAGTAGCAAAAAGTCAATGAAGGAACAATCGACAGAGGATAGCCAAACCACTATCCAAAATCCCTCTGAGGACAGTAAGAGCCCAGAGAGGAATACTATTGGCGTTCAAACGCCAGAAAAGGGGGGAAAGCTGGCGTTAAACGCCCATTCCCTGCCAAGTTCTGGCGTTCAAACGCCAGAAAAGGGGGAAAAGTTGGCGTTAAACGCCCATTTTCCACCCAATCCTGGCGTTCAAACGCCAAAGGGGAACCAGACACCTGAGAGTGCTGATAGTAACCCCTCTAAAAAGGCTTCTCCAACCACCTCTGTAAGGAATAAACCTGCAGCAACTAAGGTTGAAGAATATAAAGCCAGGATGCCTTATCCTCAGAAACTCCGCCAAGCGGAACAGGATAAGCAATTTGCCCGCTTTGCAGACTATCTAAGGACTCTTGAAATCAAGATTCCGTTTGCAGAGGCACTTGAGCAAATACCTTCTTATGCTAAGTTCATGAAAGAGATCTTAAGTCATAAAAAGGATTGGAGAGAAACTAAAAAAGTGTTTCTCACTGAAGAATGCAGTGCAGTCATTCTGAAAAGCTTACCAGAAAAGCTTCAAGATCCAGGAAGCTTTATGATACCATGCACATTAGAAGGTGCTTGCACCAAGACAGCCCTGTGTGACCTTGGAGCAAGCATCAATCTAATACCTGCATCCACTATCAGAAAGCTTGGGTTGACTGAAGAAGTCAAACCAACCCGGATATGCCTCCAACTTGCTGATGGCTCCATTAAATATCCATCAGGCATAATTGAGGACATGATTGTCAAGGTTGGGCCATTTACCTTTTCAACTGACTTTGTAGTGCTGGAAATGGAGGAGCACAAGAGTGCAACTCTTATTCTAGGAAGACCTTTCCTAGCAACTGGACGAACTCTCATTGATGTACAAAAAGGGGAAATAACCCTGAGAGTCAATGAGGATGAGTTCAAGTTGAATGTTATCAAAGCTATGCAGCATCCAGACACATCAAATGACTGCATGAGCACTGATATTATTGACTCTTTGGTGGAGGAGGTCAATATGACTGAAAGTCTTGAATCAGAGCTAGATGACATCTTTAAAGATATTCAGCCTGATCTGGAGGAACTAAAGGAAATAAAAGAAATTCTGAAAATTCCTCAGGAAGAAGATAAGCCTCCTAAACCAGAGCTCAAGCCACTACCACCATCCCTGAAATATGCATTTCTGGGAGAAGGTGACACTTTTCCAGTGATCATAAGCTCTGCTCTAAATCCACAGGAAGAGGAAGCACTAATTCAAGTGCTAAGGACACACAAGACAGCTCTTGGGTGGTCCATAAGTGATCTTAAGGGCATTAGCCCAGCAAGATGCATGCACAAGATCCTATTAGAGGATGATGCTAAGCCAGTGGTTCAACCACAAAGGCGGCTAAATCCAGCCATGAAGGAGGTGGTGCAGAAAGAGGTCACTAAGTTACTAGAGGCTGGGATTATTTATCCTATTTCTGATAGCCCCTGGGTGAGCCCTGTCCACGTTGTCCCTAAGAAGGGAGGCATGACAGTGGTTCATAATGAAAAGAATGAACTAGTTCCTACAAGAACAGTTACAGGGTGACGCATGTGTATTGACTACAGAAGGCTCAATACAGTCACCAGAAAGGATCATTTTTCTTTACCATTCATAGACCAGATGCTAGAGAGACTAGCAGGTCATGAATACTACTGCTTTTTGGACGGCTACTCAGGTTACAACCAAATTGCAGTAGATCCTCAGGACCAAAAGAAAACAGCATTTACATGTCCTTCTGGAGTATTTGCCTACAGAAGGATGCCTTTTGGTCTGTGCAATGCACCTGCAACCTTTCAGAGGTGCATGCTCTCTATCTTCTCAGATATGGTAGAGAAATTTCTGGAAGTCTTCATGGATGACTTTTCAGTATTTGGAGACTCATTCAGCTCCTGCCTTAACCATCTAGCACTTGTTCTGAAAAGATGCCAAGAGACCAACCTAGTTTTAAACTGGGAAAAATGTCACTTTATGGTGACTGAAGGAATTGTCCTTGGGCATAAAATTTCAAACAAAGGGATAGAGGTGGATCAAGCTAAAGTTGAAGTAATTGAAAAATTACCACCACCTACCAATGTTAAGGCAATCAGAAGCTTTCTGGGGCATGCAGGATTCTACAGAAGGTTTATAAAGGATTTTTCAAAAATTGCCAAACCTCTGAGTAATCTGCTAGCTGCTGACACTCCCTTTATTTTTGATAATGAGTGTTTGCAGGCGTTTGAAACTCTGAAAGCTAAGCTGGTCACAGCACCAGTCATCTCTGCACCAGACTGGACATTACCATTTGAACTAATGTGTGATGCCAGTGACCATGCCATTAGTGCAGTACTGGGACAAAGGCATGGTAAGCTTATGCACGTCATTTATTATGGCAGCCGTATTCTAAATGATGCACAGAAGAACTACACAACCACAGAAAAGGAGTTACTTGCAGTGGTTTATGCCATTGACAAGTTTAGATCTTATTTAGTAGGATCAAAAGTGATTGTGTACACTGACTATGCTGCTCTTAAATATCTACTCACAAAGCAGGATTCAAAACCCAGGCTCATAAGATGGGTGTTGCTTCTGCAAGAGTTTGATATAGAAATAAGAGACAGAAAAGGGACAGAGAATCAAGTGGCTGATCACTTGTCTCGGATAGAACCAGTAGCAGGAGCATCCCTCTCTCCTACTGAGATCTCTGAAACCTTTCCGGATGAGCAATTGTTTGCTATTCAGGAAGCTCCGTGGCCTGCAGACAGTGCAAACTATAAGACCCAAGGTTCTCCTTCTGTAACCATAGAGAGGAAGCATGAAGAGCTTCTCTCAAAACAGAGTCAAACAGAGCCCCCACAGTCAAACTCTAAGTTTGGTGTTGGAAGGCCACCACCAACTTCTAAGTTTGGTGTTGAACCCCCACATTCAAACTTTAAGTTTGGTGTTGGGAGGTTCCAACATTACTCTGAACATCTGTGAGGCTCCATGAGAGCCCACTGTCAAGCTACTGACATTAAAGAAGCGCTTGTTGGGAGGCAACCCAATGTTATATTTATTATTTTCCTTTGTTATTTTATGTTTTCTATAGGTTGATGATCATGGGAAGTCACAAATTCAATTGAAAAAGCAGAAACAGAATGAAAAATAGAAAGAAAAATAGCACACCCTGGAGGAAAACCTTGCTGGCGTTTAAACGCCAGTAAGGGCAGTAAATGGGCGTTTAACGCCCAGTCTGGCACCATTCTGGGCGTTTAACGCCAGAAAGGGGCACCAGACTGGCGTTAAACGCCAGGAATGGGCACCAAGCTGGCGTTAAACGCCAGAAATGGGCACCAGCCCGGCGTTTAACGCCATGATTGGTAGTAGGAGCATTTTTGCTCACCACTTGGTGCAGGGATGAATTATCCTTGACACCTCAGGATCTGTGGACCCCACAGGATCCTCACCTACCCCACCACTCTCTCTCTTCTTTCTTCTTTTGCTCGAGGACGAGCAAACCTTCTAAGTTTGGTGTGGTAAAAGCATTGCTTTTTGCTTCTCCATAACCATTTATGGCACCTAAGGCCGGAGAAACCTCTAGAAAGAGGAAAGGAAGGCAAAAGCTTCCACCTCCGAGCCATGGGAGATGGAGAGATTCATCTCAAGGGATAAACTTTTCTCCACAAAGCTATTGGGAGCAAATCAATACCTCCCTAGGAGAATTGAGTTCCAACATGGGACAACTAAGGGTGGAGCACCAAGAACATTCCATCCTCCTCCATAAAATTAAAGAAGATCATAGAATCATGAGAGAGGAGCAACAAAGGCAAGGAAGAGACATTGAGGAGCTCAAGCACTCCACAAGATCTTCAAGAGGAAGAACAAGCCGCCATCACTAAGGTGGACCCGTTCTTTAATCTCCTTGTTCTTTATTTTCTATTTTTCGAATTTCTATGCTTATGTTTATCTATGTTTGTGTCTTATGATCATTAGTGTCTTAGTGTCTATGCCTTAAAGTTATGAATGTCCTATGAATCCATCACCTTTCTTAAGAAAAATGTTCTTAATTGAAAAAGAGAAGAATTGCATGAATTTTAGATTTTATAACAGATTAATTATTTTGATGTGGTGGCAATACTTTTGTTTTCTGAATGTATGCTTGAACAGTGCATATGTCTTTTGAATTTGTGGTTCATGAATGTTAAAGTTGTTGGCTCTTGAAAGAATGATGAAAAAGGAGACATGTTACTGAGGATCTGAAAAACCATAAAAAAATGATTCTTGAAGCAAGAAAAAGCAGTGAATACAAAAAACAAAAAAAAAAAAAGAGAGAAGAAGCGAAAAAAAAAGAAAAAAGAAAAAGAAAAACGAAAAAAAAAGGAGAAAGAAAAAAAAAGAAAGAAATAAAGTTGTGATCCAAGGCAAAAAGAGTGTGCTTAAGAACCCTGGACACCTCTAATTGGGGACTCTAGCAAAGCTGAGTCACAATCTGAAAAGGTTCACCCAATTATGTGTCTGTGGCATGTATGTATCCGGTGGTAATACTGGAAGACAGAGTGCTTTGGGCCACAGCCAAGACTCATAAAGTAGCTGTGTTCAAGAATCATCATACTTAACTAGGAGAATCAATAACACTATCTGGATTCTGAGTTCCTAAGGAAGCCAATCATTCTGAATTTCAAAGGATAGAGTGAGATGCCAAAACTGTTCAGAGGCAAAAAGCTAAAGCCCCGCTCATCTAATTAATACTGATCTTCATAGATGTTTTTGGAGTTCATTGCATATTCTCTTCTCTTTATCTTGTTTGATTTTCAGTTGCTTGGGGACAAGCAACAATTTAAGTTTGGTGTTGTGATGAGCGGATAATTTGTACGCTTTTTGGCATTGTTTTTAGTATGTTTTTAGTATGATTTAGTTAGTTTTTAGTATATTTTTATTAGTTTTTAATTAAAATTCACTTTTCTGGACTTTACTATGAGTTTGTGTGTTTTTCTGTGATTTCAGGTATTTTCTGGCTGAAATTGAGGGACCTGAGCAAAAATCTGATTCAGAGGCTGAAAAGGACTGCAGATGCTGTTGGATTCTGACCTCCCTGCACTCGATGTGGATTTTCTGGAGCTACAGAAGCCCAATTGGCGCGCTCTCAATGGCATTGGAAAGTAGACATCCTGGGCTTTCCAGCAATGTATAATAGTCCATACTTTACCCGAGATTTGATGGCTCAAACTGGCGTTGCAAATCAGCTTCAGAATTCCCAGCGTTTAACGCTGGAACTGGCATAAAAATTGGAGTTAAACGCCCAAACTGGCATAAAAGCTGGCGTTTAACTCCAGGAAGAGTCTCTACACGAAAATGCTTCAATGCTCAGCCCAAGCACACACCAAGTGGGCCCGGAAGTGGATTTTTCTGTCATTTACTCATTTCTGTAAACCCTAGATCACTAGTTCTCTATTAATAGGATCTTTTGACATTTGTATCGGACCTCATGACACTTTACACGTTTCTCATTGTACCTTTTACAGCATGAGTCTCTAAACCCCATGGTTGGGGTTGAGGAGCTCTGCTGTGTCTTGATGGATTAATGCAATTACTACTGTTTCTTATTCAATCATGCTTGCTTCCGTTCTAAGATATCACTTGTTCTTAACCCGGATAAATGTGATGATCCGTGACACTCATCATATTCTCAACTATGAACGCGTGCCTGACAACCACCTCCGTTCTACCTTAGATTGAGTAGATATCTCTTGGATTCCTTAATCAGAATCTTCGTGGTATAAGCTAGAATTGATGGCGGCATTCAAGAGAATCCGGAAGATCTAAACCTTGTCTGTGGTATTCTGAGTAGGATTCAATGATTGAATGACTATGACGAGCTTCAAACTCGCGATTGTGGGGCGTTAGTGACAGACGCAAAAGAATCACTGGATTCTATTCCGACAAGATCGAGAACCGACAGCTGGATAGCCGTGCCGTGACAAGGTGCGTTGAACATTTCCACTGAGAGGATGGGAGGTAGCCATTGACAACGGTGAAACCCTACATACAGCTTGCCATGGAAGGAGCCTTGCGTGTTTGAAGAAGAAGACAGTAGGAAAGCAGAGGTTCAGAAGACAGAGCATCTCCAAAATCTCAACCTATTCTCCATCACTGCAATTCAAGTACCTATTTTATGTGCTTTTGCTTTTTACAATCAATCCTGATAATCTTTGATATCCTGACTAAGAGTTACAAGATAACCATAGCTTGCTTCAAGCCGACAATCTCCGTGGGATCGACCCTTACTCACGTAAGGTATTACTTGGACGACCCAGTGCACTTGCTGGTTAGTTGTGCGGGATTGCAAAAGTGTGATTGCAATTTCGTGCACCAGCTGCATATGGAAGTAGCATCTGTATACCTCCCATTAAAGCAAGTAGCTTTGAGCTAAATCCTCAGCTCATTATCATGGTGCAGCAAAATTGCCAGTATTCCAGTCTTCTATAGGAAGAACCTACTGAGTTTCTGGTACAGTTCTTGCAAATTGCTGACACAGTACGTGATAAAGAAGTGGATTAGGATGTCTATAGATTGTTACTATTTTCATTTGCTGTAAAAGATCAAGATAAGAGGTGGTTGAATAACCAACCCACAGCAAGCATAAAAACATGGAGACAGTTCTCAAACAAATTCCTGAATCAATTTTACCCTCCAAAAAGGATGACACAGCTAAGGCTGGACATCCAAGGCTTTAAACAAGAGGATAATGAATCCCTTTATAATGCCTGGGAAAGGTATAGAGGTATGCTAAGGAAATGCCCCTCTGAAATGTTTTCAGAGTGGGTATAGTTGGACATCTTCTACTATGGGCTTACAGAAAAAGCTCAGATGTCTTTAGACCACTTAACTGGTGGATCTATACACATGAGAAAGACGATTGAAGAGGCTCAAGAGCTCATAGATACGGTTGCTAGAAATCAACATTTATACTCAAGCAGTGAGTCCTCTATAAAAGAAGAAGCTATGGCAGTAACTACTGATCCTAATCCTCAAGAACAAATTGTTGAACTTAATCAACAATTACTCCTGATGACAAAACAATTAGCAGAGTTTAAAGAGATACTCCAAGAAACTAAAAATGCTAACCAGAATATGGAAGCACAATTAAATCAAACAAGACAGCAGCTATCTAAACAGATAACAGAAGAATGCCAAGCTGTTAAATTAAGGAGTGGGAAGACATTGAATGTATCAACTCAAAGTAGCAGAAAGCCAAAAAAGGAACAACTGACAGAGGATAACCAAACCACTGCCCAGAATCCCTCTGAGGACAGTAAGAGCCCAGAGAGGAATACTTCTGGCGTTCAAACGCTAGAAAAGGGGGAAAAGTTGGCGTTAAACGCCCATTCCTTGTCCAGTTCTGGCATTCAAACGCCAGAAAAGGGTGGAAAGCTGGCGTTAAATGCTCATCCTGCACCCAGTCTTGGCATTCAAACACCAATGAGGAATCAGACACCTGAGAGTGCTGATAGTAACCCCTCTAAGAAGGCTTCTCCAACCGCCTCTGTAGGGAATAAACCTGCAGCAACTAAGGTTGAAGAATATAAACCCAAGATGCCTTATCCTCAGAAACTCCGCCAAGCAGAACAAGATAAATAATTTGCCCGCTTTGCAGACTATCTAAGGACTCTTGAAATAAAGATTCCGTTTGCAGAAGCACTTGAGCAAATACCCTCTTATGCTAAGTTCATGAAAGAGATCTTAAGTCATAAGAAGGATTGGAGAGAAACTGAAAAGGTGTTTCTCACTGAAAAATGCAATGCAGTCATTCTGAAAAGCTTACCAAAGAAGCTTCAAGATCCAGGAAGCTTTATAATGCCCTGCACATTAGAAGGTGCCTGTACTAAGACAACCCTATGTGACCTTGGAGCAAGTATCAACCTGATACCTGCAACCACTATCAGAAACTTTAGGTTGACTGAAGAAGTCAAACTAACCAGGATATGTCTCCAACTTGCTGATGGCTCCATTAAATATCCATCATGCATAATTGAAGACATGATTGTCAAGGTTGGGCCATTTGCCTTTCCCACTGACTTTGTGGTGCTGGAAATGGAGGAGCATAAGAGTGCAACTCTCATCCTAGGAAGACCTTTCCTAGCAACTGGACGCACTCTTATTGATGTACAAAAAGGGGAAGTAACCCTGAGAGTCAATGAGGATGAGTTCAAGTTGAATGCTGTCAAAGCTATACAGCATCCAGACACATCAAATGACTGCATGAGCGCTGATATTATTGACTCTTTGGTAGAAAAGATCAATATGACCGAGAGTCTCGAATCAGAGCTAGAGAACATCTTTAAAGATGTTCAGCCTGATCAGGAGGAACCAGAGGAAATAAAAGAACCTCTGAAAATCCCTTAGGAAGAGGATAAGCCTCCCAAACCTAAGCTCAAACCACTACCACCATCCCTGAAGTATGCATTTCTGGGAGAAGGTGATACTTTTCCAGTAATCATAAGCTCTGCTTTAAATTCACAGGAAGAGGAAGCACTAATTCAAGTGCTAAGGACACACAAGACAGCTCTTGGATGGTCCATAAGTGATCTTAAGGGCATTAGCCCAGCAAGATGCATGCACAAGATTCTATTGGAAGATAATGCCAAACCAGTGGTTCAGCCACAAAGGCGGCTAAATCCAACCATGAAGGAGGTGGTGCAGAAAGAGGTCACTAAGTTACTAGAGGCTGGGATTATTTATCCTATTTCTGATAGCCCCTGGGTGAGCCCTGTTCAAGTTGTCCCCAAGAAGGGAGGCATGACAGTGGTTCATAATGAGAAGAATGAACTGGTTCCCACAAGAACAGTTACAGGGTGGCACATGTGTATTGACTACAGAAGGCTCAATACAGCTACCAGAATGGATCATTTTCCTTTACCATTCATTGACCAGATGCTAGAGAGACTAGCAGGTCATGAATACTACTGCTTTTTGGACGGCTATTCAGGTTATAACCAAATTGCAGTAGATCCTCAGGACCAAGAGAAAACAGCATTCACCTGTCCTTCTGGCGTATTTACCTACAGAAGAATGCCTTTTGGCTGTGTAATGCACCTGCAACTTTTCAGAGATGCATGCTATCCATCTTCTCTGATATGGTAGAGAAGTTCCTGGAAGTCTTCATGGATGACTTCTCAGTATATGGAGACTCATTCAGCTCCTGTCTTAATCATCTAGCACTTGTCCTAAAAAGGTGCCAAGAGACTAACCTGGTGTTAAACTGGGAGAAATGTCACTTTATGGTGACTGAAGGAATTGTCCTTGGGCACAAAATTTCAAGCAAGGGAATAGAGGTGGATCAAGCAAAGATAGAAGTAATTGAAAAATTACTACCACCTACCAATGTTAAGGCAATCAGAAGCTTTCTAGGGCATGCAGGATTCTACAGAAGGTTCATAAATGATTTTCAAAAATTGCAAAACCTCTAAGCAACCTGCTAGCTGCTGACACACTATTTGTGTTTGACACAGAGTGGCGTTTGAGACCCTAAAAGCCAAGCTAGTCACAGCACCAGTCATCTCTGCACCAGATTGGACATTACCATTTGAACTAATGTGTGATGCCAGTGACCATGCCATTGGTGCAGTGTTGGGACAGAGGCACAACAAGCTTCTGCACGTCATTTATTATGCTAGCCGTGTTTTGAATGACGCACAGAAGAATTACACAACCACAGAAAAAGAGTTACTTGTAGCGGTTTATGCCATTGACAAGTTTAGATCCTATTTAGTAGGGTCAAAAGTGATTGTGTACACTGACCATGCTGCTCTTAAATACTTACTCACAAAGCAGGATTCAAAACCCAGGCTCATAAGGTGGGTGTTGCTTCTGCAAGAGTTTGATGTAGAAATAAGTGACAGAAAAGGGACAGAGAACCAGGTAGCTGATCATCTGTCCCGGATAGAACCAGTAGCTGGGGCGTCCCTCCCTTTTACTGAGATCTCTGAGACCTTTCTAGATGAGCAACTCTTTGCCATTCAGGAAGCTCCATGTTTTGCAGACATTGCAAACTATAAGGCTGTGAGGTTCATACCCCAGAAGTACAGCAGGGTGCAAAGAAAAAATTAATTTTAGATGCCAAGTACTACCTATGGGATGAGCCATATCTCTTCAAGAGATGTGCAGACGGAATGATCCGTAGATGTGTACCTAGAGAGGAAGCACAGAGGATCCTATGGCATTGTCATAGATCGCAGTATGGGGGACATTTCGAAAGTGAGCGAACAGCCACTAAGGTCCTCCAATGCGGCTTCTATTGGCCCACTCTCTATAGGGATGCACGAGAGTTTGTGCGTAACTGTGACAGTTGCCAAAGAGCTGGTAACTTGCCTCATGGTTACGCCATGCCTCAACAAGGGATCTTAGAGATTGAATTATTTGATGTATGGGGTATTGACTTCATGGGTCCCTTCCCACCATCATACTCAAATACTTATATTCTGGTGGCAGTAGATTATGTATCTAAATGGGTAGAAGCAATTGCCACACCCAATAATGATACTAAAACCGTGCTAAAATTCCTCCAGAAACACATCTTCAGCAGGTTTGGTGTTCCCAGAGTACTAATCAGTGATGGGGGCACCCATTTCTGCAATAAACAGCTATACTCTGCTATGGTATGATATGGAATTAGGCACAAAGTAGCAACTCCATATCATCCACAGACAAATGGGCAAGCTGAAGTCTCTAATAGAGAGCTAAAAAGAATCCTAGAACGGACTGTAATTGCCCGTAGAAAGGATTGGGCAAAGAGCTTGGATGATGCTCTGTGGGCTTACAGAACAACATTCAAGACTCCTATAGGAACCTCTCCATACCAACTTGTGTATGGCAAGGCCTGTCATCTGCCCGTGGAACTGGAACATAAAGCCTACTGGGCAACCAGATTCCTAAACATGGATGCTAAGTTAGCTGGTGAAAAAAGATTGCTCCAGCTAAATGAGCTAGAGGAGTTCAGACTCAGTGCCTTTGAAAATGCAAAAATTTATAAGGAAAAGGCAAAGAAGTGGCATGACAAGAAGTTGTCATCCAGAGTCTTTGAGCCAGGACAAAAAGTTCTGCTCTTCAACTCTAGGCTCAGACTATTCCCAGGAAAACTTAAATCCCGGTGGAGGGGTCCGTATGTGATTATAGGAGTGTCACCATATGGATATGTGGAGCTTCAAGATATTGATTCTGATAAAAAGTTCATTGTTAATGGACAAAGGATCAAACATTATCTTGAAAGCAATTTTGAGCAAGAATGCTCAAAATTGAGGCTTGAATGAAGCTCAGTAAAGGTCCAGCTAAAGACAATAAAGAAGCGCTTGCTGGGAGGCAACCCAGCCATTAGCAGGTTATTTGTTTTATTTAATAGAATATTGACATACATTCTTCAAGGTTGATCATCAAAATTGAAGGAAATCACAGAGTTACAGAAGGATTCAGTGCAAAAAGCAGAGAAAAAGAGCTTGCTGGCAAGAAAACGCCAGAATGTATACCATTCTGTGCGTTTAACGCCAGTAAAGGTACCATTTTGGGCGTTAAACGCCAGAATGGGTGCCATTCTGGGCGTTTAACGCCAGAATTGCAGCATCTTGGGTGTTCAGCAAAACGCCTAGTGATAAAGGGTTTTTGGCATTTAACGCCAGCAAGGGTACCTGGCTGGGCGTTAAACGCCCATAATGGCCAACAATTGGGCGTTAAATGCCAGAATGGATACCATTTTGGGCGTTTAACGCCAGAAAGGCAGGGGAAGGAGATTCTGTTTTCTACTTCAAATTTTTTCAAACTTTCATGTTCTGATCCATAATTTTCTTCATAAACACATTACGAACTTTCATCATTCACCTTCAAATTTCAAAAATTAAACAATTTTCTAAATTATTCTTCAAATCTTTTTCAAATCCTTTCCAAATCTTCTTCAAAAACTCAAATATCTTCTCAAATTCTTCCCATATCTTCTCAAATCTCTTTCCAAATTTTTGAAATCTCTCCACCTCCCTTATAAATACATGTTCGGTCATCTCCCTCTCCTCACCATTCGAATTTGCTTCTCCTCCTCTCTCTCTCCTCTTTCCTTCTTTTTGCTTGAGGGCAAGCAAACCTCTAAGTTTGGTGTACTTTTTCGTGATCACTAGGCCAAGATTCATCAAGATCATGGCTCCTAAGGGAAAACAAACCAATTCAAAAGGCAAAAAAGAGAATAATCCAAAGAATCTTTGGAATCAAGAGAAGTTCTTAACCAACGAACATGCAGACCATTACCACAAAATAATGGGTCTAAGGTTAATGATCCCAGAAGTCAAATTCAATCTGAAAGAAGATGAATATCCGGAGATCCAAGAGCAAATTCGAAACAGGGGATAGGAAATTCTAGCCAACCCTAAGACAAAGATTGGAAGAAACATGGTTCAGGAATTCTACTCAAATCTGTGGCTGACAGATAAGCCGAGAATGACTGGAACTGCCTTTCATACCTATAGAACCATGGTCAGAGGGAGAATTATTTACTTCCATCTGGACAAAATAAGAGAGATTTTTAAATTGTCTCAACTACAAGATGATCCTGAATCCTTTAATAGGAGAATGGTGAGAGTAGATAAGGGGTTGGATCAAGTTCTAGAGGACATATGCCTCCCTGGAACTAAGTGGATAACCAATTCAAAAGGTGTCCCAAACCAACTCAAGAGGGGAGATCTCAAACCAATTGCAAGAGGTTGGCTAGATTTTATTGGGTGTTCTATATTGCCCACTAGTAACCCTTCTGAGGTCACGGTCAAGAGAGCAGTAATGATTCATCACATTATGCTGGGAAAAGAAGTGGAGATTCATCATCTGATTGCTTGTGAGATTTACACAATTGCAAACAAGAACTCCACTGAAGCCAAATTAGCTTACCCAAGCTTAATTTCTTTGCTATGTAAAGATGCTGGGGTGAGGATGGGAGTAGATGAGTTCATTCCAATTGAACATCCAATCACCAAGAAGTCAATGGAAGGACAAATGCAAGATAACTCTATCAAAAGGAGGGCACAAGAATTCCTCCCTGAACTTCCTGAAATTGACTACTGGGCAGCCTAGAAGCATCTGTTGCCAAGCTGCAAGAAGCTATGGAACAAATTAAGGAAGAATAGCAGAATCAAAACTGCATGCTTTGCAAATTGCTGAAGGAACAAGAAAAGCAGGGGCGTGAGCTACAAGAGCTGAAGCGCCAGAAGCTCTCCCTTGAAGGGTCAAATACACCACAAGTTGAGGGAGCATCCACTTCTCAAAATCAAGGTTGTTGAGTCCTAACTCTCTGATAACCTCTATCATAGTGAATCTATTTTAGAGTCATTTAAATTTCTATTTTCAATTTTCTGTTTTCTATTATTATTAATCTTATCTTATATTTATTCTTGAGTCTTGTTCTTAATTCATGATTAATAAAAATTAAGGTTCATGTCCTAAAGCTATGAATGTCCTATAAATCCATCACCTCTCTTAAATGAAAAATGCTTTAATCACAAAAGAACAAGAAGTACAAGATTTCGAATTCATCTCTGAAACTAGTTGAATTAGTTTGATGTGGTGACAATACTTTTTGTTTTCTGAATGAATGCTTGAACAGTGCATATGTCTTTTGAATTTGTTGATTAAAGAATGTTAAACTTGTTGGCTCTTGAAAGAATGATGGAAAAGGAGAAATGTTATTGAGGATCTGAAAAATCATCAAATTGATTTTTGAAGCCAAAAAAAGGAGAGAGAAGAAGAAAAAGCAAGCAGAAAAAGCCAATAGCCCCTTAAACCAAAAGGCAAGGGTAAAAATAAAGAAAAAGATCCAAAGCAAAAAAAGTGTGCTTAAGAACCCTGGACACCTCTAATTGGGGACTCTAGCAAAGCTGAGTCACAATCTGAAAAGGTTCACCCAGTTATGTGTCTGTGGCATGGATGTATCCGGTGGTAATACTGGAAAATAGAGTGCTTTGGGCCACGGCCAAGACTCATAAAGTAGCTGTGTTCAAGAATCAACATACTTGACTAGGAGAATCAATAACACTATCTGAATTCTGAGTTCCTATAGATGCCAATCATTCTAAACTTCAAAGGATAAAGTGAGATGCCAAAACTGTTCAGAGGCAAAAAAAGCTACTAGTCCCGCTCATCTAATTGGAGCTAAGTTTCAATGATATTTTGGAGTTTATAGTATGTTCTCTTCTTTTTATCCTATTTGATTTTCAGTTGCTTGGGGACAAGCAACAATTTAAGTTTGGTGTTGTGATGAGCGGATAATTTATACGCTTTTTGGCACTGTTTTTAGTATATTTTTAGTATGTTTTAGTTAGTTTTTATTATGTTTTTAATTAAAAATCATATTTCTGGACTTTACTATGAGTTTGTGTGTTTTTCTGTGATTTCAGGTATTTTCTGGCTGAAATTGAGGAATCTGAGCAAAAATCTGATCCAGAGGCTGAAAAAGGACTGCAGATGCTATTGAATTCTGACCTCCCTGCACTCGAAGTGGATTTTCTGGAGTTACAGAATCCCAATTGGCATGCTCTTAATTGCGTTGGAAAGTAGACATTCTGGGCTTTTCAGCAATATATAATAGTCCATACTTTGTCTAAGGATTGATGGCCCAAACCGGCGTTTCAAATCAGCTTCAGAATTCCTAGCGTTTAACGCTAGAACTGCCACAAAAGTTGGAGTTAAACGCCCAAACTGGCACAAAAGCTGGCGTTTAACTCCAGAAAAAGTCTCTACACATGAAAGCTTCAATACCTAGCCAAAGCACACACCAAGTAGACCCCGAAAGTGGATTTTTATGTCATTTACTCATTCTTGTAAACTCTAGGTCACTAGTTCACTATAAATAGGACCTTTTGCTATTGTATCTGTACCTCATGACATTTTACACGTTTCATATTGTATCTACGGCATGAGTCTCTAAACCCCATGGTTGGGGGTGAGGAGCTCTGCTGTGTCTCAATGGATTAATGCAATTACTACTGTTTCTCATTCAATCACGCTTGCTTCCATTCTAAGATATCACTTGTTCCTCAACTTGATGGATGTGATGATCCGTGACACTCATCATCATTCTCACCTATGAACGTGTGCCTGACAACCACCTCCGTTCTACTTTAGATTGAGTGGATATCTCTTGGATTTTTTAACCAGAATCTTCGTGGTATAAGCTAGAATATATTGGCAGCCATTCTTGAGAATCCAGAAGGTCTAAACCTTGTCTGTGGTATTCTGAGTAGGATTCAAGGATTGAATGACTGTGACAAGCTTCAAACTCGCAATTGTGGGGCGTTAGTGACAGACGCAAAAGATTCACTGGATTCTATTCCGACATGATCGAGAACTGACAGATGAATAGCCGTGCTGTGACAGAGTGCGTTGAACATTTTCACTAAGAGGATGGGAGGTAGCCATTGACAGCGGTGAAACCCTACATACAGCTTGCCATGGAAGGAGCCTTGCGTGCATGAAGAAGAAGACAGTAGGAAAGTAGAGATTCAGAAGATATAGCATCTCCAAAACCTCAATATGTTCTCCATTACTGCAAAACAAGTATTTATTTCATGTTCTTTTGCTTTTTACAATTAAATCTGTGAATTATTGATATCCTGACTAAGAGTTACAAGATAACCATAGCTTGCTTCAAGCCGACAATCTCCGTGGGATCGACCTTTACTCACGTAAGGTATTACTTGGACGACCCAGTGCACTTGCTGGTTAGTTGTGCGGAATTGCAAAAGTGTGATTGTGATTTTGTGCACCACTAAGCTAACCAAGGATTCAAATTAAGGACATTATTATTTTTTGCTTAGAGTTAGTGATGAGCTAAAGTAAAGAACAAATGGGGTAAAATAGGCTCAAATTGGTTTGCAAAGGATAATGGAAGGGTAAGGCCATATGGGTATGTAAGCTGAGTGAAACAAGGCCTCAATCATATAAGTATATGCATACATTAGACCATGGAAATATAGAATTAAGCAAGACAAAGATCACAATTGTAGAGAGAACAACACACACAAAAATAAAATATATTGGTTGATAAAATGCAACCAATCAAATAGGCCCAAAATCTCACTGGTTTTGTGTGTTCGAGATCTAAACCATGTTCCAAAATAATATTTCTTCAAACAAGTTTAACAAAAAGTTTAATTCAAATTAGTGAAATGCTATAAAAAAGTTTCTTGAAAAAGAAATTATTACTTCAACCAAGTAGTGGTAAAATATGCACAAAATGTAACAAACATGCAATCAAACATGCAAATGCAACAACGAACTAACAAAGGAAATCCCACATTGGTGTTGAGAAAGAACTAACTAACCCGCGGAAGTCGGTATCGACCTCCCCACACTTAAAGATTGCACCGTCTTCAGTACATGATGAGATGCGGAAGTGGGCGGGTTGCTCCAACTGATGCTTTTCTCCAATGATTGTGCAGATGGACTTATTTGTAGCCCCATTGAGAAGCTTTCCCTTTCCCTTCTCGGTGGCCATCCTGAAAGAAGAGAAAAAGGAAGAAAAGTAACCAGGAATAAAGATAAGGGAAACAAATAGAAAATGGGTGGGTTGATACCAAATAATGATGATCTTAACTACATGGTAGCTACAACATGTGAGTGAGAAAAATAATAGAAGCACTAGGCATGTCAACTAGATAGAAAACAAGTGAAGGAGCACCCAAAATAATGCAAGAAATATGCAACAGTTGAGCAAGAAAATCAACACCAAAGAAAAGAAGAAGGAATAAGAAAGGAGAGCAGAAAGAAGTTAAATGGAGAACAGAAAGTGACGCGCGCGCGCAGAGATCTGGTGGTGTTGCGTGAATGATGCGTATGCGTACTGCACACGTACGCGTGGGTCACGCAATTTGTAGGGCGACGCGAGGGCGTCTAGCACGCATACGCTTGCTCCTGGTTGTGCGAATCGCACGTGAGCAGCACCGTGCATGCACAACTCTCTATACATTTCATGTTGTGGGCCAAAATTGGATACGACGCATGTGCGTAGATCAGGAAATGGAAATGACGCGCACCCATCAAGGACGCGTATGCGTGACTGATTTTGTGCCTCTAGCACAGTATCAGCACCAGGCCCGCACAACTTTTGGGAAAATACCTTTTTACATTGATTTCCTAGGGCCACGCGTGTGCGTCATTGACGCGTATGTGTGAAGTGCCAAAATCCCAAGTGACGCGTACGCGTGGAGTACGCGTACGTGTGATGATGTTTCTGCAATTGGCATGCTTTCTGCACTGCTCTCACGCAACTTTCTGCCACTTTTTTTTATGCAGATGCAAATGCAGATTATATGCAGTAATAATGAGAAGAGTCACTAAATAAAGCTAAAAAAAGAGAAAGGAACAATCATACCATGGTGGGTTATCTTCCACCTAGCACTTTTAGTTAAAGTCCTTAAGTTGGACATTTGGTGAGCTCCTTGTCATGGTGGCTTGTGCTTGAACTTATCCAGGAATCTCCACCAATGTTTGTACTTCCAATGGCCTCCGGCATCCCAAACTAGGCGCATATAGCCGTCAAGCAATCTAAAGTAGGTGACAAGGCCCTAAGAGTGTTGATTGCTAGAATGAATTCCGGGGTCCCAAACCTTGCTTTTGCACCCGTCTTTGTGTTGATCACCATTGTTCCAACCGGGTGGCAAGCAATCTGAATTCTCACTGAAGTGGCCAAACAACTTCCTAGACCCATTCAATTGAGCTCTACACCAACCTTTGCATTTCAACTTGGAGCATACAACCATATTGAACCTTGCATGACAACTTCAATCACTAACCATCTCCCTCTTACTCTTAATACCATAAACAGCTCTAAGTTGACCATCCGTCTCCAGTAGCCCATATTCAAATGGAATGAGAAAGCTAAGAGATATGAATTTTACCCATTTGAATGTTGTGAAGGATGTTGGTGACTTAGGTGGAGGGGTCTTCAACAACTTTGGCAAGGTGATTCCAAGCTCCACTCCCGTGTATTCTTTCTTGACAACTTCCACCTCTTTGCAAGTTTCTTCAATGTCAACCTCTTCCTCTTGGTAGCTTTCTTCCAATTCAATCTCTTCTTCATTGCCCACCAAGGGCATGGGAGGTTGTGCTTCTTCTTCTTTAATCTCCATCTCTTGATCAACCTCTTCAAAATCTTCAAGTATGATATGCCTTGGAGGTTGTACTTCCTCCTCAACATCGACATTAAACACCTTGAAAGGAGGCTCTATGATTGGACTTTCCCATGGAGGTTCCGCATCTCCTAAGTCTTCAACCACTTCTTCCTCTTTAACTTCTGCGGCTTTGTCCAGTTGTTTTAGTATAAAATCGTACTCCTCCTTGATGATCTCCTTTCCATGACAACTTCCTTCAACTACTCCTTCATCTTCAAGGGTCTCCCCTACCTCCACCTTTTGGGCCTCCTCTTGCTCCTCTGGAAATAAGGCCGCTGTAACCGATCCATTGCGATTGCATCCCTAAGACGATCCTTTCTTTCTTGTTCCATGTCAATAGCATTATTGGGATCATGTTGCTCTTGGATTGATAGATACGGGTATTCTTGCATGGAGGGTGGCGGTGCACTGAAGCTTAAGGGTTGAATATTGGAGGTGGAGGGTTGGTCCATGTGGGATATGAGATTTTGGAGTTTAGAGGTGAGACCAATGAGAGAGGTAAGTGTGTTCTCCATGGAGGTTTGGGGTGGATAGGAGGGTTTATTTGTTGGGAAAAAGGGCTCATAACACGAAGGTGGTTCCACTAGATAAGGATATGGAGATGGTGTATATTGAGGTGGTGGTTCTAAGTATGGCTCATAAGGCTCTTGGTATGGTGGGTAAGGATTAGGGTCATATGGGGGTGTTTGGTGGTAAAGTGCTTGTGAGTGTGGTGGTTCAAAATTACGTTGAGGAGGGGGTTCATAGACATGTTGTGGTGGGTATTGATTGAGGAGGGGGTCCACCATAACTATTGTCTTGGTAAGCATCACAGAATGGTTGTTGATAGTACCTTGGAGGTGGTTGTTGCGAAGAGGGTTGATCAAATTCTTGTGGCTCCTCCCATCTTTGATTGTTCCATCCTTGATGCCTGTTCCCATTATAGCTTCCATTCCCTACAATAACATTGGAACCAAACTCATAGCGACAAGGGTGAGAATTCATAGTAGCTAATAAAAATTAGAAACAAAAACAAATAAACAAGGAAAAAGCAAATATTTACAATAAACAATAATAAGGCACACGTTTGTAATTCTCCGGCAACGGCGCCATTTTTTGACGTTCGGATTCTTGCGTGGTCTAGAATTTCACAAATAAGTTCTCGTTGAAAGTATAGCTTCTAGCCCAACAAAAATCCATTCGTACAAAAACTTGGTTGTCACAAGTAACAACCCCCTAATAAATTGATAACCGAAGTATTTAAACCTCGGGTCATCTCTCAAGGAATTGAAGGGAGATGTGCTTATAATTAGTTATGGAAAAGTGTGTTTTGGGGTTTTGGATAGGAAACAAGAAAAGTAAATTGCAAAAGGAATAAACTAATAACTAGAAAAGCTCTTGGCAAGGTATGAGAACTGAAAATCCTATCCTAGCTATCCTTATCAATTGTGATGAGAATTGTTCATTGCTCCTACTTAGTTAACCCTCAACGAATAATGGAAAGTCAAGTGGACTAATCAATTTGATTCCTCAAGTCCTAGTCAACTCCTAAGGAAAGACTAGCTTTAGTGGAATCCAAATCAATCAGCAACTTTCAATTATCAATCAACAAAAGAGTTTGATAACTCAAGTGTTACCAATTACTCAACCAAGCCAAGAACAAAAAATCCTACTCTAACATCCTTCTAAGCATTTTGTCAAGTATTTGGAGGGCATAACATAAAAACATAGAAAAGCAATAAGAGATAATAAAATCCAAACAATCAATTGTATTAATATGGAAATTGAATCTAACATCAAAAGTTCACAAATTAAAATAATAACGATGAGTAATCAATAAGAGTAGAAGAGAAATCCTAAATCCTAAAACCTAGAGAGAGTCTCTCCTCTCTCTCTAAAAACTACATCTAAAACCTAAAATTATGAGAATAATTAGTGAATGAATGATTCTCCCACTCTGCAGCCTCTAATCTGTGTTTTCTGGGTCAAAAATTGTGTCAAAAACAGCCCATAAATCGCCCTTAGCAATTTCTGATACGTTCAACACGTGCGCATGTCACGCGTATGCGTCGTCCATGCATACGCGTGGATTGAACTTTCGCCAGGTCACGTGTACGCGTGATCCACGTGTGCGCGTCACTTAATAGTCAGGAAACTATGGCAAATTATATATCATTGCAAAGCCCCAGATGTTAGCTTTCCAACGCAATTAAAACCGCCTCATTTAGACTTCTGTAGCTCATGTTATGATTGATTGAGTGCGAAGAGGTCAGGGTTGACAGCATTAGCAATTCCTTCAATTTCTTGTATTCCTTTCACTTTTGCATGCTTCCTTTCTATCCTCTAAGTCATTCCTGCCCTATAAATCCTGAAATCACTTAACACACATATCAAGGCATCAAATGATAATAAGAGAGGATTAAAATTAGTGAAATTGAGGCCAAAGAAGCATGTTTCCAATCATAGCACAAAATCAGGAAGGAAAATGTAAAACATGCAATTTGTATGAATAAGTGTGAGATTAGTGGATAAAATCCACTCAATTAAGCACAAGATGTACCACGAAATAGTGGTGCATCAATTCTTTTTTCATGCTCGGCTCAGCAACTCACGAGTTTTAGCTTATTGAACTTTTAACGAGTCAAGTTTGTGCTGACTTCTGAGCTGTATTGACTCACTTTCAGCCTTACTTGACATGCACGATTATCATTAAATTTTAATATATTAATTGAGTATTACAAAATAATTTTTTGAGATCAATTAAATTAACCCAATAATTTTTTAACTAGAGTTTTTTTTATATTTGTATATATATATATATATATATATATATATATATATATATATATAATTAAATCTAATACAATGATTTTTATATTAATTTAATAGAAGAGAATTATGTAATATAACAATGTCAAAATCAATAAACTAAGGAGGATAAATAAATAATATTATTATATATTACTACGTAATTTTTTAAGTTCTAATATAAACATTTGGTTGTACTTTTTTGTTACCAGATTGATCCTGTGTGAAAAGTACTTATAGTTTTAAAAAAGAAACAACATAAAAGAAATTATTAAAAAGAACCCTCTTACAATATTTCGGTTTATTCTCTTGTAAAAGTGAACTCGTGAGATATTTCAGTTTTTAAAACTAAATTCAAATATTAATGATTACTAACATTAAACAATATTTTATCTAATAATGATATTTTAGTCTATTGTCACTCTAAAAAAATCTAAATGAATAATTATTTTATAAAACTAAAATTCTAATTCATATTAAAATTAAATAAATTAACTCATTATGATGAAATTAAATATGTCTTTTGACATTAACATTGATGTTTTGGTTATTTAAAATTAATTAATCAGTAAATTTAGTTCTTATAAAATTGGTATCTAATTTTTAATTTCTAACAGATTCACGTAATCTTTTATATAACTTATTATTATTTAGCACAAATAGTAAATTTATTATTATTGAGTATAAATAAATGTCTTTTCAATTGTGAGTACAATATGTTACCTTTAATTCTTTTTTAGGTGAGGTTAAAGAATTTAATTTTAATGTAACAAGTTTTTGTTATAGTTATAATTATATCTTAAAAAATATTTTTATAGTTTATGTACTTTCTATTGCTTTCTGCCAAGAATGAAAAAAAAAAAACATAGCAACATAGGAGGTTAAGGTAAAATAAAAATTTTTATAATATAATTTATTTAATATTAAATTAAAATGTAAAATCAATAAATAAAAAGAACTAATTTTGTTTGCTCTCTAAATTAGATGAATGTTGGAAATAAAAATTTTTTTTGTGTAAATCTAAGTATGTCAATTTTTTTTTCATATTTTTAGATAAGTGATAAGTGCAACTCAATTTATTAAGCAATATATATGGTAATATTTATCTACAAGTGTATATGAAAAAAATATATATATTGACATGCATACTGCACTACTTGTTTCTCTTGTAGTTTCTTTTTTATTATCACCGAATTCTAAGATAATGTTGAACAGTTATTTGATTGTTCAAGATCTTTCTATAAGTGAAGGAGTAGTGAGACATTTATGTAACCAACTTATGTTAAACAACACTAGCTATAAGTGAGGGAGTAGTGAGACATTTATGTAACCAACTTATGTTAAAAAACACTAGCTATATATACATGCTTTCCTTTACAGCAAAAGAAAATATTCAACACATTTTTATATGTTAAGTGAAAGATAGTTAATGGATTCTTTGAAGCTAAAGACTGAGTCCATAAGTATGGATTCGTTACACCCTTATGGTGCTAAGTGGACAGACACGAATTCCCAACTTGTTTTCACAATGGTAATCATAAATCCTTCTTTATCCTTTTCTTTATTAAGCAACTTGTTTCTATTCTTAATTAATTTGATTGTTCCATTCTTGTTTTTGTGATAGACTAATGCTGAAGTAAGTATAATTTCAACAAAATTTTTACAAAGACTAGCTGAGCAACTACAGCTGTTGACCAAAAAGGTAGACGAACTATCATCACGACCAATGAACTCAACGCCTCCGGTGAGTCAATCCGTAGATACTACTCCTAAGTGGTCCAACTTTCAGTGGTATGAAAAATACTGTTAAGAAGAAAACTATACCCAAAGATACAACACCAACATATTAAAGACAAAATGGTGAGACTGATAAAGGTTTTGCGGGCCAAAAAAAGAAATTTTTTATGGCAAAAAACTAGACAAAATGGAGTATGCAAGACACCATCTAAGACTGACACTAAAGTATTATTGTCTTTAAAAAATTAGTTGGGTAACCAATTTTATTTTTCTTAATCATAAGTCTAACATGATTCGTACGTGGTTTTTTTTTTCATTTTAGCGTAATTTATTATCGCACGAAGAAAACTCAGCTGAAGATGTCTCAACCTTAGCGAATGGAGATAAAATTTTTCAAGTAACTAATAAATTAATGAACAATATAAATGAATTTAGTTTAACAGGTATATTATTTATTTTTTATAATACATTATGCAGTGTTTCTCGGTTTCATTTTAGGCAACAAGGAATTTGAGGTTTAGAGAAACAGATCTTGCCCTTGCATCATATATTTTTTATTTTAATTATGACTCAAAGTACTATACAATCTTCTTAATATATCTTTAGAAAGTATACGGTGATTTTTTAAAAGATGACACAAAGTAATGATTTTATTTTTGATAAAGAAGAATTGGTTTCCAAACCTTTGATGACACTAAAACCTAGACCGTCTATTGATGATGATGTATTGTATTTTTTTTTTGCTTTGTTACACATTTATCCAAGAGGTACTCAAATTGACTTTATTTTGTAGCAAAATTTATTGCATTGTTTGTTTTATATAATTTTGGACCTTGTGATTTGATATAACTATAGGTCCTTATCCTTGTTGCTTCCATGCTAACTTATAATGATGATGGCCACAAGTGATTTCTTCCCACAACATTTGCAGTATGTTTATTCTTTTTCCGCATTAATATAGGTATGTATGCTCGTTCTAATTGGCATGTCTTTTACAGCAAATTATAATGCATCTAGAAAACGTTTCCATTGGAACTTGGAATTATATTAAGGCCAATTTTATGAGAGAAGCATATAATCTTACTAAGGTAGACATATCTCATAGAGGAATTTATTATCAAAGTATAATACTAAAAGTGATTTATTATTGTAACAAATAATATTATAATCTAATGTCTTTTGTTATTGTAGATTTATGTTCCAATTCACGTGGATTTTTACTGGTTCTTAATGGTTGTTAACATATCTGATCAAGAAATTGTGTAACTTGATTCTAAAAAATCTAAGATACAAAAAAAGTCAACGATGACAGCAGTCAATAAAGTGGTGAGCTATTTAAACAAACAGATTGTATTTAAAAAATATTCATTCATCAAATTTGGATTACCACTTATGGTTGATGACTATCATTAAGGCGTTATTTCTTGAAAATATTTTGGGTGACAGAACATATAAATTGTCTGTTAGGATATCACCTACAATTTCTACTTATAAATTGGTAGATTCCGAAGTTACGCAGCAAAAAGATGGCTCGTAAGTAAATAAAAATTTCGTACTTCATTCACTAATTTTAATCTAAATTAGTATGAGTGAACAATTAATAATTACATAAACTTATCTTATTATTAGGAAGCAATATTATTAAAATTTAAAAACTTAGTATTATCTTTTTTTTTCTTTATGTGTTCTGTAACATCCTAACTATCAAAATGTCACGCTTTTGGCTGCGTGGTAAACGAAATCATGATACACAACTTCGTGCAGCTGACCAGCAAGTGCACTGGGCCGTCCAAGTAATACCTTACGTGAGTAAGGGTCGATCCCACGGAGATGTCGGCTTGAAGCAAGCTATGGTCATCTTGTAAATCTCAATCAGGCAGATTCAAATGGATATGAGGTTTTGATAATTGAAAAACAAAATAGAACAGAAAATAGGATAGAAATACTTATGCAATTCATTGGTGGGAATTTCAGATAAGCGTATGAAGATGCTTTGTTCCCTCTGAACCTCTGCTTTCCTATTGCCTTCATCCAATCATTCATACTCCTTTCCATGGCAAGCTGTATATAGGTGGATCACCGTTGTCAATGGCTACCATCTATCCTCTTAGTGAAAATGGTCTTCTATGGTTTCCCGCATGGCTAATCATCTGTCGGTTCTCGATCATGTCGGAATAAGATCCATTGATCCTTTTGTACACTGTCACTGCGCCCAACACTCGTGAGTTTGAAGCTCGTCACAGTCATCCCATCCCAAATCCTACTCAGAATACCACAGACAAGGTTTAGACTTTCCGGATCTCAAGAATGCTGCCCATGTAATTCTAGCTTATACCACGAAGACTCGGATCGCACGGAACGGAAACTTTGTTGTCAAGAGAGGCAACCATGCATTATGAACCAGGAGGCCAAGAGATACACACTCAAGCTTTCGCAGATAGAACGGAGGTGGTTGTCAGACACGCGTTAATAGAGGAGGATAATGATGAGTGTCACGGATCATCACATCCACCAGGTTGAAGTACGAGTGAATATCTTAGAACAAGAATAAGCTTGAATTAAATAGAAAACAGTAGTAATTGCATTGATTCATGAGGAACAGTAGAGCTCCACACCTTAATCTATGGTGTATAGAAACTCCACCGTTGAAAATACATAAGAACAATGTCTAGGCATGGCCGAGTGGCCATGCCTCCCAAATAACATGAAACAATAGAAAGGGTTCAAAGACCTGATCCCAAGATCAAAGATGATCAAAAAAATGAAAATACAATAGTAAAAGGTCCTATTTATAGAGAACTAGTAACCTAGGGTTTACAGAAATAAGTAAATGGTGCAGAAATCTTCTTCCGGGGCCCACTTGGTGTGTGCTTGGGCTGAGCATTGAAGCTTTCACATGCATAAGCTTCTCTTGGAGTTAAACGCCAGCTCTGGTACCAGTTTGGGTGTTTAACTCCAGTTTTTATGCCAGTTTGGGCGTTTTACGCCAAATTTTTTCTGCTGACTTGGAACGCCAGTTTGGGCCATCAAATCTCAGGCAAAGTATGGACTTTTATACATTGCTGGAAAGCTCAAGATGTCTACTTTCCAAAGCAATTGAGCGCCAATTGGGCTTCTGTAGCTCCAGAAAATCCACTTCGAGTGCAGGGAGGTCAGAATCTAACAGCATCTGCAGTCCTTTTTCAGCCTCTGAATCAGATTTTTGCTCAGGTCCCTTAATTTTAGCCAGAAAATACCTGAAATCACAGAAAAACACACAAACTCATAGTAACGCCCAGAAATGTGATTTTTGCTTAAAATTTAATAATTATATACTAAAAACTAACTAAATCATACTAAAAACTACCTAAAAATAATGCCAAAAAGCGTTTAAATTATCCGCTCATCACAACACCAAACTTAAATTGTTGCTTGTCCCCAAGCAACTGAAAACAAAATAGAATAAAAAGAAGAGAATATACAATGAATTTCACAATATCAATGAAACTTAGTCCCAATTAGATGAGCGGGGCTAGTAGCTTTTTGCTTCTGAACAATTTTGGCATCTCACTTTATCCTTTGAAATTCAGAATGATTGGCATCTATAGGAACTCAGAATTTTAGATAGTGTTATTGATTCTCCTAGTTCAGTACGTTGATTTTTGAACACAGCTACTTTATGAGTCTTGGCCATGACCCTAAGCACTTTGTTTTCCAGTATTACCACCGGATACATAAATGCCACAGACACATAACTGGGTGAACCTTTTCAGATTGTGACTCAGCTTTGCTAAAGTCCCCAGTTAGAGGTGTCCAGAGTTCTTAAGCACACTCTTTCTGCTTTGGACCACGACTTTAACCACTCAGTCTCAAGTTCTTCACTTAGACCTTCATGCCACAAGCACATGGTTAGGGACAGCTTAGTTTAGCTGCTTAGTCTAGGATTTTATTTCTTTGGGCCCTCCTATCCATTAATGCTCAAAGTCTTGGATCCTTTTTACCCTTGCCTGTTGGTTTAAATGGCTATTGGTTTTTTCTACTTGCTTTTTCTTTTTCTTTCTTTCTCTCTCTTTTTTTTGCCATTTTTTTCTTTTTTACTGCTTTTTCTTGCTTCAAGAATCAATTTCATGACTTTTCAGATTAACAATAACATTTCTCTTTGTTCATCATTCTTTCAAGAGCCAACAAATTTAACATTCATAAGCTTCACTATAAAAAATATGCACTGTTCAAGCATTCATTCAGAAAACAAAATGTATTGCCACCACATCAAAATAATTAAACTAATTTCAAGATAAAATTTGAAATCCAAGTACTTCTTGTTCTTTTGTAATTAGGCACATTTTTCTTTTAAGAGAGGTGAAGGATTCATGGAATTATTCATAGGTTTAAGGCATAGACACTAGACACTAATGATCATGTAATGAAGACACAAACATGGATAACACAGAAAGCATAAAAATCGAAAAACAGAAAGATAAGAACAAGGAAATCAAAGAACGGGTCCACCTTAGTGATGGCGGCTAGTTCTTCCTCTTGAAGATCCAATGGAACGTCTAAGCTCCTCTATGTCTCTTCCTTGCCTTTGTTGCTCTTCTCTCATGGCTATTTGATCCTCTCTAATTTCATGGAGAATAATGGAGTGCTCTTGGTGCTCCATCCTTAGTTGCTCTATATTGGAACTCAAATCTCCCAAAGAGGTGTTGAGTTGCTCCCAATAGTTGTGTGGAGGAAATTGCATCCCTTGAAGCATCTCAGGGATTTCTTGATGAGGGACTTTCTCATGCTCTTGTTGAGGTCCATGAGTGGGCTCTCTTATTTGCTCCATCCTCTTTTTAGTGATGAGCTTGTCCTCTTCAATGAGAATGTCTTCCTCTATGACAATTCCAGCTAAATTGCATAGGTGACAGATGAGATGAGGGAAGGCTAACCTTACTAAAGTGGAAGGTTTGTCAGCAACCTTGTATAGTTCTAGAGGTATAATCTCATGAACTTCCACTTCCTCTCCAATCATGATGCTGTGGATCATGATAGCCCGATCTACAGTCACTTCAGATCGGTTGCTAGTAGGAATGATGGAGCGTTGGATGAACTCTAGCCATCCTCTAGCCACGGGCTTAAGGTCATGCCTTCTCAATTGAACCGGCTTGCCTTTGGAGTCTCTTTTCCACTAAGCTCCTTCTACACATATGTCCACAAGGACTTGGTCCAACCTTTGATTAAAGTTGACCCTTCTAGTGTAGGGCCGTTCATCTCCTTGTATCATGGGCAAGTTGAATGCCAACCTTACATTTTCCAGACTGAAATCTAAGTATTTCCCCCGAACCATTGTGAGCCAATTCTTTGGGTTCGGGTTTACACTTTGATCATGGTTCTTGGTGATCCATGCATTAGCATAAAACTCTTGAACCATTAAGATTCTAACTTGTTGAATGGGGTTGGTGAGAACTTCCCAACCTCTTCTTCGGATCTCATGTCAGATCTCTGGATACTCATTCTTCTTGAGCATGAAAGGAACTTCAGGGATCACTTTCTTTTTGGCCACAACTTCATACAAGTGATCTTGATGGACCTTTGAGATGAATCTCTTCATCTCCCATGACTCGAGGTGGAAGCTTTTGCCTTCCCTTTCCTCTTTCTAGAGGTTTCTTGGTGCACGAAATTGCAATCACACTTTTGCAATCCGCACAACTAACCAGCAAGTGCACTGGGTCGTCCAAGTAATACCTTACGTGAGTAAGGGTCGAATCCCACAGAGATTGTTGGTTTGAAGCAAGCTGTGGTTATCTTATTAATCTTAATCAGGATACCAATAGGGTTCTTTAGTTTCGTATAAAGTAAAAAGGGCATAAAATAAATACTTATTGTGCAACAATGGAGAATATGTTGGAGTTTTGGAGATGCTTTATCTTCTAAATCTCTGCAACATAATCCTTACTCACTTTCATAAATGCAAGGCTCCTTCCATGGCAAGCTGTATGTAGGGAATCACCATTGTCAATGGCTACTTCCCATCCTCTCAGTGAAAATGGTCCAAATGCTCGATCACAGCACGGCTAATCAGCTGTTGGTCCTCGATCATGTCAAAATAGAATCCATTGATTCTTTTGCGTTTGTCATTGATGAGCAGATAATTTGTACGCTTTTTGGCATTGTTTTTAGTATGTTTTTAGTAGATTTAGTTAGTTTTCAGTATATTTTTATTAGTTTTTAGTTAAAATTCACTTTTCTGGACTTTACTATGAGTTTGTGTGTTTTTCTGTGATTTCAGGTATTTTCTGGCTGAAATTGAGGGATCTGGGCAAAAATCTGATTCAGAGACAGAAAGGACTGCAGATGTTGTTGGATTCTGACCTCCCTGCACTCGAAGTGGATTTTCTGGAGCTACAAAAGCCCAATTGGCGCGCTCTCAACAACGTTGGAAAGTAGACATCCTGGGCTTTCCTGCAATGTATAATAGTCCATACTTTGTCCGAGATTTGATGGCCCAAACTGGCGTTCCAAATCAGCTCAAAACTGCCCGGCGTTTAACGCCGGAACTGGCACAAGAATGGGAGTTAAACGCCCAAACTGGCACAAAAGCTGGCGTTTAACTCCAAGAAGAGTCTCTACACGAAAATGCTTCAATGCTCAGCCCAAGCACACACCAAGTGGGCCCGGAAGTGGATTTTTATGTCATTTACTCATCGTTGTAATTCTTAAGCTACTAGTTCCCTATAAGTAGGACCTTTTTTCATCTTTGGACGCCTAGTTCTTAGATTATTTGGGGGCTGGCCTCCCGGCCATGCCTAGACCTTGTTCTTATGTATTTTCAGCAGTGGAGTTTCTACACACCATAGATTAAGGTGTGGAGCTCTGCTGTACCTCGAGTATTAATGCAATTACTATTGTTCTTCTATTCAATTCAGCTTGTTCTTATTCCAAGATATTCATTCGTACCCAAGAACATGATGAATGTGATGATTATGTGACGCTCATCATCATTATCACTTATGAACGCATGACTGACAACCACGTCCGTTCTACAAGCAACCAAGGCTCTAATGTTTATCTCTTGGATTCTTTAACCAGAATCTTCGTGGTATAAGCTAGAATTGATGGCGGCATTCAAGAGAATCCGGAAGGTCTAAACCTTGTCTGTGGTATTCTGAGTAGGATTCAATGATTGAATGACTGTGACGAGCTTCAAACTCGCGATTGTGGGGTGTTAGTGACAGACGCAAAAGAATCACTGGATTCTATTCCGACATGATCGAGAACCGACAGTTGAATAGCCGTGCAGTGACAGGGTGCGTTGAACATTTTCACTGAGAGGACGGGACTGTAGCCATTGACAACGGTGATGCCCAACATACAGCTTGCCATGGAAAGGAGTAAGAAGGGTTGGATGAAGACAGTAGGAAAGCAGAGAGACGGAAGGGACAAAGCATCTTCATACGCTTATCTGAAGTTCTCACCAATGAATTGCATAAGTATCTCTATCCTTATCTTATATTTTATGCTATCCTCCATAACCATTTGAGTCTGCCTGACTGAGATTTACAAGATGACCATAGCTTGCTTCATACCAACAATCTCTGTGGGATCGACCCTTACTCGCGTAAGGTTTATTACTTGGACGACCCAGTACACTTGCTGGTTAGTTGTGTGAAGTTGTGATCAAGAGTTGAGATTGCAATTGAGCGTACCATGTTGATGGCGCCATTGATGATCACAATTTCGCCCACCAACATTGCTCTGAGTATCTGTGAGGCTCCATGAGAGCCCACTGTCAAGCTACTGACATTAAAGAAGCGCTTGTTGGGAGGCAACCCAATCTTATTATATTTACCTATTTTCTTTTGTTATTTTATATTTTCTATAGGTTGATGATCATGGAAAGTCACAAAATCAATTGAAAAAGCAAAAATAGAATGAAAAATAGAAAGAAAAATAGCACACCCTGGAGGAGAACTTGCTGGCGTTTAAACGCCAGTGAAGCTAGCAAATGGGCGTTTAACGCCCAGTCTGGCACCATTCTGGGCGTTTAACGCCAGAAAGGGGCACCAGACTGGCGTTAAACGCCAGAAAAGGGCAAGAAGCTGGCGTTAAACGCCAGAAATGGGCACCAGCCCGGCGTTTAACGCCAGAATTGGCATGAAGTGTATTTTTGCACGCCACATGATGCAGGGATGAATTTTCCTTGATACCTCAGGATCTGTGGACCCCACAGGATCCCCACCTACCCCACCACCCTTTCTCTTCTTCTTCACCCATTCACCAATCACCTCAACCACTCTTTCCCAAAAACCCCTCACCTATCAAATCCCACTATTCTCTTCACCACTCACATCCATCCTTCATAAAACCCCACCTACCTCACCATTCAAAATTCAAACCACTTCCCCTCCCAAACCCACCCTTACATGACCGAACCCTACCCCTCTCTCTACCGCTATATAAACCCATCTTCACTCCTTCATTTTCACACAACCTAAACACTACTTCTCCCCTTTGGCCGAACCACAAAGCCATCTCTATCTCCTCTATTTCTTCTTTTTCTACTCTCTTCTTTCTTCTTTTGCTCGAGGACGAGCAAACCTTTTAAGTTTGGTGTGGTAAAAGCATTGCTTTTTGTTTTTCCATAACCATTTATGGCACCTAAGGCCGGAGAAACCTCTAGAAAGAGGAAAGGGAAGACAAAAGCTTCCACCTTCGAGTCATGGGAGATGGAGAGATTCATCTCAAGGGTGCATCAAGACCACTTCTATGAAGTTGTGGCCATGAAGAAGGTGATCCCTGAGGTCCCTTTCAAAATCAAAAAGGGTCAACTTTGATCAAAGGTTAGACCAAGTCCTCATAGACATTTGTGAAGAGGGCGTTCAATGAAAGAGAGATTCAAGAGGGAAGCCGGTTCAACTAAGAAGGCATGACCTCAAGCGCATCACCAAGAAAAGAGTAGAGCAAACAAGAGATCCCACTCATCATGAAATCCCTAAGATACCTCAAGGGATGCACTTTCCTCCACAAAAACTATTGGGAGCAAATCAACACCTCCCTAGGAGAATTGAATTCCAACATGGGACAACTAAGGGTGGAGCATCAAGAACATTCCATTCTCCTCCATGAAATTAGAGAAGATCAAAGAATCACGAGAGAGGAGCAACAAAGGCAAGGAAGAGACATTGAGGAGCTCAAGCACTCCATAAGATCTTCAAGAGGAAGAACAAGCCGCCATCACTAAGGTGGACATGTTCTTTAATCTCCTTGTTCTTTTGTTTTTCAAAAATTATGCTTATGTTTATCCATGTTTGTGTCTTATGATCATTAGTGTCTTAGTGTCTATTCGTTAAAGTTATGAATGTCCTATGAATCCATCACCTTTCTTAAGTGAAAAATGTTCTTAATTGAAAAAGAGAAGAATTGCATGAATTTTGAATTTTATAACAGATTAATTATTTTGATGTGGTGGCAATACTTTTGTTTTCTGAATGTATGCTTGAACAGTGCATATGTCTTTTGAATTTGTTGTTCATGAATGTTAAAATTGTTGGCTCTTGAAAGAATGATGAAAAAGGAGACATGTTACTGAGGATCTGAAAAATCATAAAAATGATTCTTGAAGCAAGAAAAAACAGTGAATTCAAAAAAAAAAAACGAAAAAAAGGAGAAAGGAAGCAAGAAGAAGAAGAAAAAGAAAAAAGTAATGAAGTTGTGATCCAAGGCAAAAAGAGTGTGCTTAAGAACCCTGGACACCTCTAATTGGGGACTCTAGCAAAGCTGAGTCACAATCTGAAAAGGTTCACCCAATTATGTGTCTGTGGCATGTATATATCCGGTGGTAATACTGGAAGACAGAGTGCTTTGGGCCACGGCCAAGACTCATAAAGTAGCTGTGTTCAAGAATCATCATACTTAACTAGGAGAATCAATAACACTATCTGGATTTTGAGTTCCTAAAGAAGCCAATCATTCTGAATTTCAAAGGATAAAGTGAGATGCCAAAACTGTTCAGAGGCAAAAAGCTAAAGCCCCGCTCATCTAATTAATATTGATCTTCATAGATGTTTTTGGAATTCATTGCATATTCTCTTCTTTTTATCTTGTTTGATTTTCAGTTGCTTGGGGACAAGCAACAATTTAAGTTTGGTGTTGTGATGAGCGGATAATTTGTACGCTTTTTGGCATTGTTTTTAGTATGTTTTAGTAGATTTAGTTAGTTTTTAGTATATTTTTATTAGTTTTTAGTTAAAATTCACTTTTCTGGACTTTACTATGAGTTTTTGTATTTTTCTGTGATTTCAGGTATTTTCTGGCTGAAATTGAGGGATCTGAGCAAAAATCTGATTCAGAGACAAAAAGGACTGTAGATGCTGTTGGATTCTGACCTCCCTGCACTCAAAGTGGATTTTATGGAGCTACAGAAGCCCAATTGACTCGTTCTCAACGGCGTTGGAAAGTAAACATCCTGGGCTTTCCAGCAATGTATAATAGTCCATACTTTGCCCGAGATCTGATGGCCCAAACTGGCGTTCCAAATCAGCTCAAAACTGCCCAGCGTTTAACGCCGGAACTGGCACAAGAATGGGAGTTAAACGCCCAAACTGGCACAAAAGCTGGCGTTTAACTCCAAGAAGAGTCTCTACACAAAAATGCTTCAATGCTCAAGCCAAGCACACACCAAGTGGGCCCGGAAGTGGATTTTTATGTCATTTACTCATCGTTGTAATTCTTAAGCTACTAGTTCCCTATAAGTAGGACCTTTTACTATTGTATTTTTCATCTTTGGACGCCTAGCTCTTAGATCATTTGGGGGCTGGCCTCCCAGCCATGCCTAGACCTTGTTCTTATGTATTTTCAACGGTGGAGTTTCTACACACCATAGATTAAGGTGTGGAGATCTGCTGTACCTCGAGTATTAATGCAATTACTATTGTTCTTCTATTCAATTCAGCTTGTTCTTATTCCAAGATATTCATTCGTACCCAAGAACATGATGAATGTGATGATTATGTGACGCTCATCATCATTCTCACTTATGAACGCGTGACTGACAACCACGTCCGTTCTACAAGCAACCAAGGCTCTAATGTTTATCTCTTGGATTCTTTAACCGGAATCTTCGTGGTATAAGCTAGAATTGATGGCGGCATTCAAGAGAATCCGAAAGGTCTAAACCTTGTCTGTGGTATTCTGAGTAGGATTCAATGATTGAATGACTGTGACGAGCTTCAAACTCGCGATTGTGGGGTGTTAGTGACAGACGCAAAAGAATCACTGGATTCTATTCCAACATGATCGAGAACCGACAGCTGAATAGCCGTGCCGTGACAGGGTGCGTTGAACATTTTCACTGAGAGGACGGGACTGTAGCCATTGACAACGGTGATGCCCAATATACAGCTTGCCATGGAAAGGAGTAAGAAGGGTTGGATGAAGACAGTAGGAAAGCAGAGAGACGGAAGGGACAAAGCATCTTCATACGCTTATCTGAAGTTCTCACCAATGAATTGCATAAGTATCTCTATCCTTATCTTATATTTTATGCTATCCTCCATAACCATTTGAGTCTGCCTGACTGAGATTTACAAGATGACCATAGCTTGCTTCATACCAACAATCTCTGTGGGATCGACCCTTACTCGCGTAAGGTTTATTACTTGGACGACGCAGTACACTTGCTGGTTAGTTGTGTGAAGTTGTGATCAAGAGTTGAGATTGCAATTGAGCGTACCATGTTGATGGCGCCATTGATGATCACAATTTCGCCCACCAGTCATCATGCCCAACACTCGCGAGTTTGAAGCTCATCACAGCCATTCAATCCTTGAATCCTACTCGGAATACCACAGACAAGGTTTAGACTTTCCAGATTCTCATGAATGCCGCCATCAATCTAGCTTATACCACGAAGATTCTGATTAAAGAATCTAAGAGATACTCATTCAATCTGATGTAGAACCGAGGTGGTTGTCAGACACACGTTCATGGATTGAGGAAGGTGATGAGTGTCACGGATCATCACCTTCTCCATAATTAAGCGCGAATGAACATCTTAGATAGGAACACGCATGTTTGAATGGAAAACAGAAATAATTGCATTAATTCATCGAGCGCTGCAGAGCTCCTCACCCCCAACAATGGAGTTTAGAGACTCATGCCGTCAAAGAGTATAAATTTCAGATCTAAAAATGTCATGAGATAAAAAATAAGTCTCTAAAAGTTGTTTAAATACTAAACTAGTAACCTAGGTTTACAGAAAATGAGTAAACAAAGATAATTGGTACAGAAATCCACTTCTGGGGCCCACTTGGTGTGTGCTGGGGCTGAGACTTAAGCTTCTCACGTGCCTGGGCTGTTTCTGGAGTTGAACGCCAGGTTGTAACGTATTTCTGGCATTGAACTCTAACTTGCAACCTGTTTCTGGCGCTGAACGCCAGACTACAACATGGAACTGGCGTTGAACGCCAGTTTACATCATCTATCTTCACACAAAGTATGAACTATTATATATTGCTGGAAATCCCTGGATGTCTATTTTTCAACCCAATTGAGAGAGTGCCAATTGAACTCCTGTAGCTCCAAAAAATCCATTCCGAGTGCAGAGAGGTCAGAATCCAACAGCATCAGCAGTTCTTTTTCAGCCTAAATTAGATTTTTGCTCAGCTTCCTCAATTTCAGCCAGAAAATACCTGAAATCACAAAAAAAACACACAAACTCACAGTAAAGTCAAGAAATATGATTTTGCCTAAAAACTAATTAAAACATACAAAAATCTACATGAAATTATCCCCAAAAAGCGTATAAAATATCCGTTCATCACAACACCAAACTTAAACTGTTGCTTGTCCTCAAGCAACTAGATAAATAAAATAGGATAAAAAGAAATTAAGAAGCAATAATATCTCAGAGTTTCAAGTGAAGCACGGATTCTAATCAGATGAGTGGGACTAGTAGCTTTTTGCCTCTGAACAGTTTTGGCATCTCACTTTATCCTTTGAAATCCAGAATGATTGGCATCCATAGGAACTTAGAATTCAGATAGTATTATTGATTCTCCTAGTTTAGTATGTTGATTCTTGAACACAATTACTTTATGAGTCTTGGCCGTGGCCCTAAGCACTTTATTTTCCAGTATTACCACCGGATACATAAATGTCACAAACACATAATTGCGTGAACCTTTTCAGATTGTGACTTAGCTTTGCTTAAGTCCCCAATTAGAGTTGTCCAGAGTTCTTAAGCACACTCTTTTGCTTTGGATCACGACTTTAACCACTTAGTCTCAAGCTTTTCACTTGGACCTGCATGCCACAAGCACATGGTTAGGGACAGCCTGATTTAGCCGCTTAGGCCTGGATTTTATTTCCTTGGGCCCTCCTATCCATTGATGCTCAAAGCCTTGGATCCTTTTTACCATTGCCTTTTGGTTTTAAGGGCTATTGGCTTTTTCTGCTTGCTTTTTTTTCTTTCTATATGTTTTTTTTTTTCGCCAATTGCATTTTTTTTTCACTGCTTTTTCTTGCTTCAAGAATCAATTTCATGATTTTTCAGATCAGCAATAATATTTCTCTTGTTCATCATTCTTTCAGGAGCCAATAATTTTAACATTCATGAAATTCAATATAAAAAATATGCACTGTTCAAGCATTCATTCAGAAAATAAAAAGTATTGCCACCACATATAAATAATTAGAATTTTCCTTATTAAGAACTCGAAATTAAATTGCCTCTTTATTCTAAAAATCTACTATTTTATTCAAGTTTGATGATGATGAGAAAAATAATTTATAGCTTAATTGGAAATAAAATCAAAATAGAGATACTAATTACTACTACTAATATATAACTTCTAAGGTAAATTCCTAATAAGAACAGTTATCATAGAGTTAAGGCAAAGATTAGGACTCAACAATCTTTATTTTGGGAAGTGGATGTTCCTCTAGTCTGTGGGGTGCTTGGTCCTTCAAGAGATAATTTCTGACGCTTCAATTCCTTCAAGTCACATCCTTGCTTTTCCTGTTCCCTTAGGTGCCATGATCTTGATGAGTTTTAGCTTAGTGATCATGGAAAATCACACCAAACTTGGAGGTTTGCTTGTCCTCAAGCAAAAGAAAGCAAAGGAGAGGAATAGAAGGAGAGGCAATTTCAAAATTCAAAAGATATGATGAGTTGAAAAAGATATGAGAAGAAATTAAAAAGATTTGAAAAGAATTCAAAAAGATAGATGAGTTTTGAAAAAGATTTGAAAAGAAATTAAAGAAAAATCAAGAAATATGTTTAGGATTAAAATTTTTTTGAAATTGAAGTTGAAAGATGAGAGTTTGTAACATGTTTATGCAAGAAATCATGAATTGAAACATGAAAATTGGAAAAAATTTGAATTGAAAACGAAATTAACTCCTCCCCACAATCCTGGCGTTAAACGCCCAAATGCTGCATGTTTTGGGCGTTTAACGCCCATGTGCAGCTTCTCCTGGGCGTTCAACGCCCAGCTGTTGCTTCTTTCTGGCGTTGAACGCCAGGAACTCCTTTGTCACTGGGCATTTTTCTGAACGCCCAGGACGCTGTAAATCTGGCGTTAAACGCCCAGAAGGTGCTTCTTTCTGGCGTTCAACGCCCAGAAGATGCTCCTTTCTGGCGTTTAACACCCAGATGGCTATCCTTACTGGTGTTGAACGCCCAGTAGATGCTTCTTTTGGGCGTTCAACGCCCAAAACAGCTTTTACTGGCTTTTTCGCACCAGTGAGCTTCCTTTTTGCTGTTTTATCCTGCGAGGCCTTCTGTAACTCTGTATCATTCACTGGAATGTATTGTCTAATTTTAACATTAAAATTAAAAATTAAAATAAACTCATGACTGGGTTGCCTCCCAGCAAGCGCTTCTTTATTGTCTTTAGCTGGACTGTTACTGAGCTTTAATCAAGTCTCAGTTTTGAGCATTCTTGTTCAAAATTGCTTTCAAGATAATGTTTGACTCTCTGTCCATTAACAATGAACTTTTTGTTAGAATCATTATCCTGAAGCTCTACGTATCCATATGGTGACACGCTTGTAATCACATATGGACCTCTCCACCGAGATTTCAATTTCCCGGGAAATAATCTGAGCCTAGAATTAAACAGCAGAACTTTCTGCCCTGGCTCAAAGACTCTGGATGACAACTTCTTATCATGCCATCTTTTTGCTTTCTCTTTGTAAATTTTTGCATTTTCGAAAGCATTGAGTCTGAATTCCTCTAGCTCATTTAACTAGAGCAATCGCTTTTCTCCAACTAACTTGGCATCAAGGTTTAGGAATCTGGTTGCCCAATAGGCCTTATGCTCCAGTTCCACTGGCAAGTGACAGGCTTTTCCCTACACAAGCTGGTATGGAGAAGTTCCTATAGGAGTCTTGAATGTTGTTCTGTATGCCCACAAAGCATCATCCAAGTTTCTTGCCCAATCCCTTCTGCGGTTAATTACAGCCCGTTCCAGGATTCTTTTAAGTTCTCTATTAGAGACTTCAGCTTGCCCATTTGTCTGTGGATGATATGGAGTGGCCACCTTGTGGCTAACTCCATATCGAACCAAAGCAGAGTAAAGCTGTTTATTACAGAAATAAGTGCCCCATCACTGATTAGTACTCTAGGGATACCAAATCTGCTGAAGATGTATTTCTGGAGAAATTTCAGCACTGTCTTAGTATCATTGGTGGGTGTTGCAATAACTTCCACCCATTTGGACACATAATCCACAGCCACCAGAATATAAGTGTTTGAGTACGATGGTGGGAAAGGCCCCATGAAATCAATACCCCATACATCAAACAACTGAATCTCCAAGATCTCTTGTTGAGGCATGGCATAACTGTGAGGTTGATTGTCAGATCTTTGGCAACTGTCACAATTAAGTACAAACACTCGGGAGTCTTTATAGAGAGTAGGCCAATAGAAGCCACATTGGAGGACTCTTGTGGCTGTTCGCTCACTTCCAAGATGTCCTCCATACTGTGATCCATGGCAGTGCCAGAGGATCTTCTGTGCTTCTTCTTTAGGCACACATCTACGGATTACTCCATCTGCACATCTCTTGAAGAGATATGGTTCATCCCAAAGATAGTATTTTGCATCCGTGATCAATTTCTTTGATTGTTGCCTACTATATTCTTTGGGTATGAATCTTACTGCCTTGTAGTTTGCAATATCTGCAAACCATGGCACTTCCTGGATGGCAAAGAGTTGCTCATCCGGAAAGGTTTCAGAGATCTCAGTAAGAGGGAGGGATGCCCCTTCTACTGGTTCTATTCGGGACAGGTGATCTGCTACTTGGTTTTCTGTCCCTTTTCTATCTCTTATTTCTATATCAAACTCTTGCAGAAGTAACACCCATCTGATGAGTCTGGGTTTTGAATCCTGCTTTGTGAGTAGATATTTAAGAGCAGCATGGTCAGTGTACACAATCACTTTTGATCCCACTAAATAAGATCTGAACTTGTCAATGGCGTAAACCACTGCAAGTAATTTTTTTTCTGTGGTTGTGTAGTTTTTCTGTGCATCATTTAAAACACGACTGGCATAGTAAATGACGTGCAGAAGCTTGTTATGCCTTTGTCCCAACATTGCACCAATGGCATGGTGACTGGCATCACACATTAATTCAAATGGTAATGTCCAGTCTGGTGCAGAGATGACTGGTGTTGTGACCAGCTTAGCTTTCAGAGTCTCAAACGCCTGCAGACACTCCTTATCAAAGATAAATGGCGTGTCAGCAGCTAGCAGATTACTTAGAGGTTTTGCAATTTTTGAAAAATCTTTTATAAACCTCCTATAGAATCCTGCATGCCCCAGAAAGCTTCTGATTGCCTTAACATTGGCAGGTGGTGGTAATTTTTCAATTACCTCTACCTTAGCTTGATCCACCTCTATTCCCTTGTTCAAAATTTTGTGCCCAAGGATAATTCCTTCAGTCACCATAAAGTGACATTTCTCCCAGTTTAAAACCAGGTTAGTGTCTTGGCACCTCTTTAGAACAAGTGCTAGATGGTCAAGACATGAGCTAAATGAGTCTCCAAATACTGAAAAGTCATCCATGAAGACTTCCAGAAAATTTTCCACCATATCAGAGAAAATAGAGAGCATGCACCTTTGAAAGGTTGCAGGTGCATTGCACAGACCAAATGGCATCCTTCTGTATACAAATACTCCGGATGGACATGTGAATGCTATTTTCTGTTGATCTTGGGGATCTACTGCAATTTGATTATAACCTGAATATCCATCCAGGAAGCAGTAGTATTCATAACCTGCCAGTCTTTCTTGCATCTGGTCTATGAATGGTAAAGGAAAATGATCATTTCTGGTGGCTGTATTGAGTCTTCTATAATCAATACACATACGCCACCCTGTAACTGTTCTTGTCGGAACCAGTTCATTTTTTCATTATGAACCACTGTCATGCCACCTTTCTTAGGGACAACTTGGACAGGGCTTACCCAGAGGCTATCAGAAATAGGATAAATAATCCCAACCTCTAGTAATTTAGTGACATCTTTCTGCACCACCTCCTTCATGGCTGGATTCAGCCGCCTTTATGGTTGAACCACTGGCTTAGCGTCACCCTCCAATAGGATCTTGTGCATGCATCTGGCTGGGCTAATGCCCTTAAGATCACTCATGGACCACCCAAGAGCTGTCTTGTGTGTCCTTAGCACTTGAATTAGTGCTTCCTCTTCCTATGGCTCTAAGGTAGAGCTTATGATTAAAGGAAAGGTATCACCTTCTCCCAGAAATGCATATTTCAGAGATCGTGGTAATGGTTTGAGCTCGGGTTTGGGAGGTTTTTCCTCTTCCTGAGGGATTTTTAGAGGTTCTATTATTCTCTCTGGTTTCTCCAGATCAGGCTGAACATCTTTAAAGATATCCTCTAACTCTGATTCGAGACTCTCAGCCATATTGACTTCTTTTACCAGAGAGTCAATAATATCAATGCTCATGCAACCATTTTGGGTGTCTGGATGCTGCATGGCTTTGACAACATTCAACTTGAACTCATCCTCATTGACTCTCATGGTTACTTCCCCTTTTTGAATATCAATAAGGGTTCGGCCAGTTGCTAGGAAAGGTCTTCCCAGAATGAGAGTTGCACTCTTGTGCTCCTCCATTTCTAGCACCACAAAGTCAGTGGGAAAGGCAAATGGCCCAACCTTGACAATCATGTCTTCAATCACGCCTGATGGGTATTTAATGGAGCCATCAACAAGTTGGAGACATATCCGGGTTGGTTTAACTTCATCAGTCAACCTAAGCTTTTTGATAGTAGCTGCAGGTATTAGGTTAATACTTGCCCCAAGATCACATAGAGCTTGCTTGGTACAAGTACCTTCTAATGTGCATGGTATCATAAAGCTTCTTGGATCCTTAAGCTTCTCAGGTAAGCTTTTCAGAATGACTGTACTGTATTCTTCAGTGAGGTAGACTTTCTCAGTTTCCCTCCAATCTTTCTTATGACTTAAGATCTCTTTCATGAACTTAGCATAAGAGGGTATTTGCTCAAGTGCCTCTGCAAACGGAATCTTTATTTCAAGAGTCCTGAGATAGTCTGCAAAGCGGGCAAATTGCTTATCCTGTTCCGCTTGGGGGAGTTTTTGAGGATAAGGCATTTTGGCTTTATATTCCTCAACCTTAGTTGATGTAGGTTTATTGCCTACAGATGTGGGTTGAGAAGCCTTTTTAGAGGGGTTGTTATCAGCACTTGTATGCGTCTGATCTCCCACTGGCGTTTGAATGCCAGGGGTGGAAGCTGGAGTGGCGTTAGACGCCAGCTTCTTACCTGTTTCTGGCGTCTGAACGCCAGAACTGTGCTTCCTTTGGGCATTCAACGCCAATTCATTGCTTGTTTCTGGCGTTGAACGCCAGGACTGAGCATGGTCTAGGCGTTCAGCGCCAGCTTTCTACCCATTTTCTGGCGTTTGAGCGCCAGAGTTATTCCTCTCTGGGCTCTGATTGTCCTCAGATGGATTTCGGGTGGTTTGCTCATTTCTTGGCTTCCTGCTACCTTGAAGTGAGGTATTTAATGTTTTCCCACTTCTTTATTGAACTGCTTGGCATTCTTCTGTTATTTGTTTTGATAATTGCCGTTCTGTTTGCTTCAACTGTACTTTCATATTAGCACTTCTTGTTTCTTGTAGTATCTCCTTAAATTCGGCTAACTATTTTGTTAGAAAATCTAATTGCTGATTGAATTCAACAGCTTGATCTGCAGGACTGAGTTCAGCAGTTACTGTTTTAGCCTCTTCCTTCTTGGGAAGTTCACTGCTTAGGTATAGGTGCTGATTCTTGGCAACTGTATCAATGAGCTCTTGAGCTTTTTCAATTGTCTTTCTCATGTGTATAGATCCACCAGCTGAGTGGTCTAGAGAAATCTGAGCTCTCTCTGTAAGCCCATAATAGAAGATGTCTAATTGCACCCATTCTGAAAACATTTCAGAGGGGCATTTTCTTATCATCTCTCTGTATCTCTCCCAGGCATCATAAAGGGATTCATTATCTCCTTGTTTGAAGCCTTGGATTCTTAGCCTTAGCTGTGTCATCTATTTTGGAGGAAAATAGTGATTCAAGAATTTTTCTGACAGCTGTTTCCATGTCTTTATGCTGTCCTTAGGTTGGTTATTTAACCACCTCTTAGATTGGTCCTTTACAGCAAATGGAAACAGTAATAATCTGTAGACATCCTGATCTACTTCCTTATCATGTACTGTGTCAGCAATTTGTAAAAATTGTGCCAGAAACTCTGTAGGTTCTTCCTGTGGAAGACCAGAATACTGGCAACTTTGCTGCACCATGATAATGAGCTGAGGATTCAACTCAAAGCTACTGACTCCAATGGAGGGTATACATATACTACTCCCATATGAAGCAGTAGTGGGGTTAGCATATGACCCCAGAGTCCTTCTGGACTGTTCATTTCCACTTAGTTCCATGATGGAGCAAGGGAGATGATATGGATGTAGATATTATTTATTTTATTATATATAAAAATTTATTTTCGAAATAATAAAATAAAATAGGATAAAATAAAAATGAAATAAAAATAAAAATAAAAAAAATTTGAAAATGTTTTGTGAAAATTTTCAAAAAAAAATTGAGGAGAGAGAGAAAGTGGTTAGGATATTTTTGAAAAAGATAATAAAATATTATTATATATATATATATATATATATATATATTTTAAATCTTAAGAGGATAAGATTTGAAAAATTTTGAAATTGAAATCTGAATTTTTATAAAAAAAATTTCGAAAAAGTAGCTTAAAAATAGTTAGAAAAGATATTTTTTTGAATTTTGAATTTTATGATGAAAGAGAAAAATACATAAAAGACACAAGACTTAAAATTTTTAGATCTAATGCTCCTTGTTTTCGAAAATTTTGGAGGAAAAACACCAATGAACACCAAACTTAAAAATTTTAAAATCAAAACATAAGGAAGACTCAAGAACACTTTGAAGATTCACAAGAACAACAAGAACAAAAGAAAGAACACCAAAATTAAAATTTTTAGAAAACCACAATAAAATTTTCGAAAATTAAAGAAAGATTAACAAGAAAACACCAAACTTAAAGTTTGGCACAAGATTTAATCAAAGAAAATTTATTTTTGAAAAAGATTTTAAAAAGAAGATACCCAATTGCCAAGAACATAAGCCAACGCTCTAGCCAACTGAGCTATAAATGTAACGTGTTTTAATACTGTATATAAAAAATATATTTTTGAAAACTAAAATTTTGAAAAAGTACAAGGAAAACAAGAAAAGACACAGAACAAGACAAACCAAAGATCAAACAAGAAAAATTAACAAGAACAATGTGAAGATCAAGGAAAAACAAGAACATGCAATTCGAAAAATTGAGAGACAAAGAAAAGCATGCAATTGACACCAAACTTAGAATATGACACTAAACTCAATAATAAAAAAATAAAATAAAAAAAAACGAAAATTCAATTAAAGAAAAATAATATTTTTGAAAAAATTTTTAAAAGGGATAATAAAAGATAAAATTCTAGTAAAAAAGATAAATTCTTCCTAATCTAAGCAACAAGATTCACCGTCAGTTGTTCAAACTCAAACAATCCCCGGCAACGGCGCCAAAAACTTGGTGCATGAAATTGTAATCACATTTTTGCAATCCGCACAACTAACCAGCAAGTGCATTGGGTCATCCAAATAATACCTTACGTGAGTAAGGGTCGAATCCCACGGAGATTGTTGGTTTGAAGCAAGTTGTGGTTATCTTATGAACCTTAATCAGGATACCAATAGGGTTCTTTAGTTTCGTATAAAGTAAAAAGGGCATAAAATAAATACTTATTGTGTAATAATGGAGAATATGTTGGAGTTTTGGAGATGCTTTGTCTTCTGAATCTCTACAACATAATGCTTACTCACTTTCATAAATGCAAGGCTCCTTTCATGGCAAGCTGTATGTAAGAAATCACCATTGTCAATGGCTACTTCCCATCCTCTCAGTGAAAATGGTCCAAATGCTCTGTCACAGCACGGCTAATCAGCTGTTGGTCCTCGATCATGTCAGAATAGAATCCATTGATTCTTTTGCGTTTGTCATCACGCCCAACACTCGCGAGTTTGAAGCTCGTCACAGCCATTCAATCCTTGAATCCTACTCGGAATACCACAGAAAAGGTTTAGACTTTCCGGATTCTCATGAATGCCGCCATCAATCTAGCTTATACCACGAAGATTCTGATTAAGGAATCTAAGAGATACTCATTCAATCTGATGTAGAACGGGGGTGGTTGTCAGACACACATTCATGGATTGAGAAAGGTGATGAGTGTCACAGATCATCACCTTCTCCATAATTAAGCACGAATGAACATCTTAGATAGGAACACGCATGTTTGAATGGAAAATAGAAATAATTGCATTAATTCATCGAGACGCTGCAGAGCTCCTCACCCCCAACAATGGAGTTTAGAGACTCATGCCATCAAAGAGTATAAATTTCAGATCTAAAAATGTCATGAGATACAAAATAAGTCTCTAAAAGTTTTTTAAATACTAAACTAGTAACCTAGGTTTATAGAAAATGAGTAAACTAAGATAATTGGTGCAGAAATCCACTTTTGGGGCCCACTTGGTGTGTGCTGGGGCTGAGACTTAAGCTTCTCACGTGCCTGGGCTGTTTCTAGAGTTGAACACCAGGTTGTAACGTGTTTCTGGCGTTGAACTCCAACTTGCAACCTGTTTCTGGCGCTGAACGCCAGACTACAACATGAAACTGGCGTTGAACGCCGGTTTACGTCATCTATCTTCGCACAAAGTATGAACTATTATATATTGCTGGAAAGCCCTGGATGTCTACTTTCCAACCCAATTGAGAGCGCGCCAATTGGACTTCTGTAGCTCCTAAAAATTCATTCCGAGTGCAGGGAGGTCAAAATCCAACAGCATCAGCAGTCCTTTTTCAGCCTAAATTAGATTTTTGCTCAGCTCCCTCAATTTCAGCCAGAAAATACCTGAAATCACAGAAAAACACACAAACTCACAGTAAAGTCCAGAAATATGATTTTTTCCTAAAAACTAATAATATTCTACTAAAAACTAATTAAAACATACTAAAATCTACATGAAATTATCCCCAAAAAGCGTATAAAATATTCGCTCATCATTTCTCCGGCCTTAGGTGCCATAAATGGTTATGGAAAAACAAAAAGCAAACACTTTTTCCACACCAAACTTAAAATGTTTGCTCGTCGAGCAAAAGAAGAAAGAAGGGAGGAGAAGAAGAAGAAAATGGAGGAGATGGAGTGGTGTGAGTGGTTCGGCCAAGGGAGGAAAGAAGTGTTTATGATGTGTGAAAATAAAGGAGGGATGAGGGGTTTATATAGAGGTAGAGAGAGGGGTAGGGTTCGTGTATTAGGGTTGGGTTTGGGAGGAAAAGTTTTTGAATTTGAAAGGTGGGGGTAGGTGGGGTTTTTGGGGAAGAGTGGGTGGATGTGAGTGGTGAAGGGGTGATGGGGAAGAGAGATGGAGGTGATTGGTGAGGGGTATTTAGGGAAGGGTGGTATGGGGAGGTGTGAAGAAGAGAGAGAGTGAGTTGAGGTAGGTGGGGATCCTGTGGGGTCCACAGATCCTGAGGTGTCAAGGATTTCTCATCCCTGCACCATTTTGGCGTGTAAAAGCCCTCCTAGTGCCAATCCTTGCATTAAACGCCAGGTCGCTGCCTATTTCTGGTGTTTAATGCCAGCTTTTCTTCCCTTTCTGGCGTTGAACGCCAACTTGGTGCCTTTTTCTGGCGTTAAACGCCAGTCTGGTGCCCTTTTCTGGCGTTAAACACCCAGAATGGTTCCAGACTGGGCGTTCAATGCCCATTCTGCTACCCTTACTGGCGTCTATACGCCAGTAAGCTCCTCCTCTAAGGTGTGCTATTTTTGAGTTTGGCTTTGATTTTTGTAGTTGTTTTTGTGACTCTACATGATCATCAACCTAAAGAAAACATAAGATAACAATGGAAATTTGACATAGATAAGTAAAAATTGGGTTGTCTCCCAACAAACGCTTCTTTAATGTCAATAGCTTGACAGTGAGCTCTCATGGAGCTTCACAGATGTTTAGAGCATGGTTGGGACCTCCCAACACCAAACTTAGAGTTTGAATGTGGGGGTTCTGTTTGACTCTGCATTGAGAGAAGCTTTTCATGCTTCTTCTCCATGTGTACAAAAGGAGATCCTTGAGCCTTAAACACAAAGTAGTCCTCATTCACTTGAAGGACCAACTCTCCTCTGTCAACATCAATCACAACTTTTGCTGTGGCTAGGAAGGGTCTGCCAAGGATGATGGATTCGTCCTTATTCTTCCTAGTGTCCAGGATTTTGAAGTCAGCAGGGATGTAAAGGCCTTCAACCTTCATTAAGACATCCTCTACAAGTCCATAAGCCTGTTTTCTTGAATTGTCTGCCATCTCAAGTGAGATTCTTGCAGCTTGTACCTCAAAGATCCCTAGTTTCTCCATTATAGAGAGTGGCATGAGGTTTACACTTGACCCCAGGTCACACAGAGCCTTCTCAAAGGTCATGGTTCCAATGGTGCAAGGTATTACAAACCTTCCAGGGTCCGGTTTCTTTTGAGGTATCTTTAGCTGAGCCAAGGCATTTAGTTCTTTAATAAGCAATGGAGGTTCATTCTCCCAAGTCTCATTACCAAATAATTTGGCATTCAGCTTCATGATTTCTCCTAGATACTGAGAAACTTACTCTTCAGTAGTAACTTCATCCTCTTCAGAAGAAGAATATTCTTCAGAGCTCATGAATGGCAGAAGTTGGTTCAATGGAATCTCTATGGTGTCTGTATAAGCCTCAGATTCCCTTGGTTCCTCAAAGGGGAACTCCTTTTTGTTCAAAGGACATCCCATGAGGTTTTTCTCACTGGGAATCATATCCTCCTCACTCTCTCCAGGTTCGGCCATATTGGTCATGGTTATGGCCTTGCACTCTCTCTTGGGATTTTCTTCTGTATTGCTTGGGAGAGTGCTAGGAGGAGTTTTAGTAACCTTCTTACTCAGCTGACCCACTTGTGCCTCCAAATTTCTAATGGAGGATCTTGTTTCATTCATGAAACTTAGTGTGGTCTTAGATAGATCAGAGACTATGGTTGCTAAGCCAGAACGATTCTGCTCAAAGTTCTCTGTCTGTTGCTGAGAAGATGATGGGAAATGTTTGCTATTGCTAAACCTGTTTCTCCCACCATTATTATTGTTGAAGCCTTGTTGAGGCTTCTGTTGATCCTTCCATGAGAAATTTAGGTGATTTCTCCATGAAGAATTGTAGGTGTTTCCATAGGGTTCTCCCATGTAATTCACCTCTTCCATTGCAGGATTGTCAGGGTCATAAGCTTCTCCTTCAGTGGAGGCTTTTTTAGCGCTGCCAGATGCAGCTTGAAATCCAGTCAGATTTTGAGAAATTATATTGACTTACTGAGTCAATAATTTGTTCTGAGCCAATATGGCATTCAGAGTATCAATCTTAAGAACTCCTTTCTTCTGGGTTGTCCCATTGTTCATAGGATTTCTTTCAGAAGTGTACATGAACTGGTTATTTGCAACCATTTCAATGAGTTCCTGAGCTTCTGCAAGCGTTTTCTTCAAATGAATAGATCCACCTGCAGAATGGTCCAATGACATTTTGGATAACTCAGACAGACCATCATAGAAGATACCTATGATGCTCTATTTTGAAAGCATGTCAGAGGGACACCTTCTGATTAATTGCTTGTATCTTTCCCAAGCTTCATAGAGGGATTCACCTTCCTTCTGTTTGAAGGTTTGAACTTCCACTCTAAGCTTACTCATCTTTTGAGGTGGAAAGAATTTAGCTAAGAAGGCATTTACCAACTTTTTCCAAGAGTTCAGGCTGTCTCTAGGTTGTGAGTTCAACCATATACTAGCTCTGTCTCTCACAGAAAAAGGGAAAAGCATGAGTCAGTAGACCTCGGGATCAACTCTATTGGTCTTAACAGTGTCACAGATTTGCAAAAATTCAGCCAAAAACTGATGAGGATCTTCCAATAGAAGTCCATGAAACTTGCAATTCTGTTGCATCAGAGAAACTAATTGAGGCTTAAGCTCAAAGTTGTTTGCTCCAATAGCAGGAATAGAGATGCTTCTCCTATAGAAGTCGGGAGTAGGTGCAGTAAAGTCACCAAGCACCTTCCTTGCATTGTTGGCATTGTTGTTATTTTCGGCTGCCATGTCTTCTTCTTTTTCGAAAATTTCTGTCAGGTCCTCTCCAGAAAGTTGTGCTTTAGCTTCTCTTAGCTTCCTCTTCGGAGTCCTTTCAGGCTCATGATCAGCTTCAACAAGAATGCCTTTATCTTTATTCCTACTCATATGAAAGAGAAAAAAACAAGAAAGTATGGAATCCTCTATGTCACAATATAGAGATTCTTTGATGTGTCAGAGAAAAAGAAGACTAGAAGGATGAGGTAGAGAATTCGAACTTATTAAGAGGGATAGAGTCCGAATTGCTAATAGAGGAGAAGTGTTAGTCTTTAAATAGAAAGAGATGAGAGAGGGAGGTTTCAAAAATTAAAAAGATTTTTGAAAAAGTGGTTAGTAATTTTCGAAAAAGATAAGAAATAGTGATTAGTTGAAAAAGATTTGAAAATAATTTTAAAAAGATAAAAAGTAAAAAAAAAAGAAAGTTTGAAATCAAATTAAAAGAGATATGATTGAAAAAATTTGATTTTAAAAAGATATGATTGAAAAGATATGATTGAAGAAAATTTGATTTTTAAAAAGATATGATTGAAAAGATATGGTTGAAAAAGATTTGATTTTTAAAACTGATGACTTGACTAACAAGAAATTAAAAGATATGATTCTAGAATTCAAATATTGAACCTTTCTTAACAAGAAAGTAACAAACTTGAAATTTTTGAATCACAACATTAATTGTTAGCAAGGATTTTCGAAAATCTTAAAAGAAAAATGAAAAATATTTGATTTTGAAAAAGATATGATTGATAAGAGAGGATATAAAAAAGATAAGATTTTGAAAAATTAATTTTAAAACTTGAAAAATTGAAAAAGATATGATTTGAAAACAAAATCTCCTCTTTGGTGCTATCCTGGCGTTAAACGCCCAGAATGGTATCCATTCTGGCGTTTAACGCCCACTTGTCTACCTTTTTGGGCATTAAACACCCAGCTAGGTACCCAGGCTGGCATTTAAACGCCAGAATTCCTTTTTCACTGGGCGTTTTGAACGCCCAGCTTTTTCTCTGTGATTCCTGTGCTGTATGTTTTGAATCTTCAATTCTCTGTATTAATGACTTGAAAAAGACATAATTTTTTTTTAATTTTTAATGATGAGAGAGAAAAACAACAAAATGAAACTAATCATGAAAAACTAAGATCAAATAAACAATGCATGCAAGAACACTTTGAATGTCAAGATGAACATCAAGAACATATTTTTGAACAATTTTTAATAAAAGAAGGACATGCAAGACACCAAGCTTAGAAATTTTCATACTAGAGATACTAACAAATTTAGAATGCACATGAGAAACAACAAAAGACACAAAACAAGAGAATTTAAAGATCAGACAAAGAAAATCATCAAGAACAACTTAATGATTATGAAGAACATCATGCATGAGTTTTCGAAAAATGCATGCAATTGACACCAAACTTAAAAATTGACACTAGACTCAAACACAAAATATTTTTGATTTTATGATTTTAAAAATTTTTTTGTATATTTTTTTCAAAAATTATTTTTGAAAAAGAAAATAAGAAACTCAAAATTTTTAATATGAATTCCAGGAATCATGCAATGTTAGTCTAAAGCTTCAGTCTAAAGAGATTAGACATGGTCAGCCAAGCTTCAGCAAGACATTGCATACAACAGCCAAATTGATAGGAATCAACTAGCTCCTGTGATGATAAAAGCATCATCTGAAACTCTAGAATTCATTCTTAAAAATTCTGAAGAAGAAAATAAAAATAAAAATACCTAATCTAAGCAATAAGATGAACCGTCAGTTGTCCAAACTCGAACAATCCCCGGCAACGGTGCCAAAAACATGGTACACAAAATCGTGATACACAACTTCGTGCAGCTGACCAGCAAGTGCACTGAGTCATCCAAGTAATACCTTATGTGAGTAAGGGTCGATCCCATGGAGATTGTCGGCTTGAAGCAAGCTATGGTCATCTTGTAAATCTCAGTCAGGCAGATTCAAATGGATATGGGGTTTTGATAATTGAAAAACGAAATAAAACAGAAAATAGGATAGAAATACTTATGCAATTCATTGGTGAGAATTTCAGATAAGCGTATGAAGATGCTTTGTTCCCTCTGAACCTCTGCTTTCCTATTACCTTCATCCAATCATTCATACTCCTTTCCATGGCAAGCTGTATGTAGGTGGATCACCGTTGTCAATGGCTACCATCCATCCTCTCAGTGAAAATGGTCCTCTACGGTTTCCCGCATGGCTAATCATCTGTCGGTTCTTGATCATGTCGGAATAAGATCCATTGATCCTTTTGCACACTGTCACTGCGCCTAACACTCGCGAGTTTGAAGTTTGTCACAGTTATCCCATCCTAGATCCTACTCGGAATACCATAGACAAGGTTTATACTTTTCGGATCTCAAGAATGTTGCCCATGTAATTCTAGCTTATACCACAAAGACTCTGATCGCACGGAATGGAAGCTCTGTTGTCAGGAGAGGCAACCATGCGTCGTGAACCAGGAGGCCAAGAGATACACACTCAAGCTTTCACAGATAGAACGGAGGTGGTTGTCAGGCACGCATTCGTAGGGGAGGATAATCATGAGTGTCACGGATCATCACATCTACCAGGTTGAAGTACAAGTGAATATCTTAGAACAAGAATAAGCTTGAATTGAATTTTGAAAATAGTATTAATTGCGTTGATTCATGAGGAACAGCAGAGCTCCACACCTTAATCTATGGTGTGTAGAAATCCCACCTTTGAAAATACATAAGAACAATGTCTAGGCATGGCCGAGTGGCCATGCCTCCCAAATAACATGAAACAATAGAAAGGGTTCAAAGACCTGATCCCAAGATCAAAGATGATCAAAAGAATAAAAATACAATAGTAAAAGGTCCTATTTATAGAGAACTAGTAACCTAGGGTTTACAGAAATAAGTAAATGGTGCAGAAATCCACTTCCAGGGCCCACTTGGTATGTGCTTGAGCTGAGCATTGAAGCTTTCACGTGCATAGGCTTCTCTTGGAGTTAAACGCCAGCTCTAGTGCCAGTTTGGGCATTTAACTCCAGCTTTTATGCCAGTTTGGGCGTTTTACGCTAGAATTTTTATGCTGACTTGGAACACCAGTTTGGGCCATCAAATTTCGGGCAAAGTATGAACTATTATATATTGCTGGAAAGCCCAAGATGTCTACTTTCTAACGCAATTGAGCGCGCGCCAACTAGGCTTTTGTAGCTCTAGAAAATCTACTTCGAGTGCAGGGAGGTCAGAATCCAACAGCATCTGCATTCATTTTTCAAACTCTAAATCAGATTTTCGCTCAGGTCCTTCAATTTCAGCCAGAAAATACCTGAAATCACAGAAAAACACACAAACTCATAGTAAAGCCCAGAAATATGATTTTTGGATAAAAAATAATAATTATATACTAAAAACTAACTAAATCATACTAAAAACTACCTAAAAACAATGCCAAAAAGCGTATAAATTATCCGCTCATCACTGCGCCACTCTGATAACTCGGGTATTACGACGACTCTTAAAATATTTAATACTAAAATATGAGCATGTTTAAAGCTTAAACCGTATTTTTCAAAAGACCGTTTAAAACAAAACATAAATCCATACTTACAACCATATACATACATATACATAGTATTAAATTACTAGCTTTACATAAAACAAATCCTATCCCTCTTTTACAAATTGTGAAAGATTAAGGCGAGGAATATATTAAATAATAACTAAAGCAATATGAAACATCGCGACAATAACAACTAGGTATACTCTTCATGACTTCTGCGTTCATATCCGGAAAAGGGAAATCTGTAGGTGGTGAGAACATCATCCTCGAAAGGGTTCTCAGTAGAGGGTTTTGAGAATTATTATGAGAAGATATTTTTCACAAAAACTGTTTTAAAAGCTCAGTAGTCATCGTTGTCTTATGAATCTATTCAAACATCAACATGTAATTAGATCCGAAATTCCAACACTCATATCTTAATTTCGTAAAAATTCCATTTTTTATAAGTAGTCATAATATTCAATGTAAATACCAAGAGATCAATCAACTCAAACTCACCCGTCACGGCCACTGGCCCAATATATAATTAAATCTCGGCCTCCGGCCCAACAAAACTCATGGCCACTATCATCAATCCACCACCAATACTTAAAACAGAAACCAGTCAGAAGTACAAACAATTACAAGGCAAACATACTTAAAGAACAGTTACCAGTTAAAAAGAACTTATCAGATAGGCAAACCAAAACAATTTAAGCACACCCAAACAGTGGCAAACAAATGTAGTATGATGCATGCCTGTCCTATTGGCTGTAAGGTCACATGTCGGTTACTTTGCCAGAGCCCGAGACATCCAGTAGCTAACCCGGATATCGTCTTCTTGAAAACCGGTGGGTGGTACACCACCACGAACCCCACCATTGCGAGCGGTACACCATCGCAAACCTCGCAAGATCATCAATTGGAAAACAACATACACATGTGGATGATAAACCACCATGAACCCCACAAAGCATTCACTTTGAAAAACATGTGGGCGGTACACCAAAACCTCAGATCCTTAAACAACTTCAAACAGAAAATACCGATTCAAAGGTTCCGAAATGAAACTCTTACCCAGACAAGGAAGAACGGCTGAACTGAAATAGCGGCAACTCCGATGGTGTTTTTGGTGATCACAGCCACGTTTCCAGTGACCCGAACGGTGGTGGCATTCCCTAGCGGCAGAAGCTCGGCCGCCTACCTCCAACAGTGACGACGGAGCACGCAACGACGGTGGTGTTGGGATTCGGCGACGGTGACGCGAATAGCGTCGCCTCCTTCCTCGCGTCGCACTCCTCCTCCGTCAATCTCCCTCTCTGCTTGCGAACTTTCTCCCTTCGCGGTTCTGCCGGCGGCTAGTGGACATACCGGTGGTGATGCAGTGAGGACGACGACTCCACAAAATGGCGGCGTCTGCGATGGTGCAGACAGCAGCAACAGTGGCCTCCCTTCTTCTTCTCCTCTATTCGAACTCTCTCTTCCCTCTTGTTGACTCAACGGCCAGGGCCACGAGCACAGGTGCGTCTCCTTCCTCCTTTCTCTCTTCTCTTTTCCCGTTCTCTCCATCTCCCTTTCTTGCTGTGTGTGTACATGTGTTTTATTGGGAAAGAGGGTTGCGGCTTGGGCTAAAGGGGTTAGGGTTTGTGGGTTTGATTTAATAGGGTTAGGGTTTAATTTGGGGTAAATTTGAAATTAGAAATTTTTGGGTTAAATTAAGGTTGGTAATTTTTAAATCAATTTAAGTTACATTGTATTTATTTTGAAATCTAATTTAATCCCTCAAAATTACTTTAAAAATATTATTTAATTATCAATTCACTAATTAACTCTCAATCAAGTATTTTAATTTAAAATATAAGATAATATAATAAATTTTCTCTATTTATTAAAATTAAAATATTAAATTCTAAAATCTCAATTGTTTAAACTAAATCATATAAAAATTTTTTTATTTTATAACTATTAAACTTTATAATTTAAATATAAAAAATTATTCAATAATTATGAAATTAAATAAAATCTTCATTTTAATTATCAAAACTTGATTTGATTATTCTCAATGAAATAATTTCTGAAAATAAAATCTCTAATAAATTGGAACAACAATTCAAGACCAATTTAATTTTAGAATAATTTAAATTAGGGTAGTCTAGTTTAGTTATAATTCTATATTAGAATTATTAGTTTATTTCTTTAGAAAATTTCATTACTTTTTGTTTCAATAAATTATAAGTCTATGAACTTTAAACTATAAAAAGTTGAGCTTATTTGTTATAATGTATTTGCATAAGAATGATTATTATTTTATCTTTATTTTTTTAATATGTAATATTCTGCTGCATTATATTCATATGAAAAGAAGATGTGTACTATTATAAAATCAATGGGTATTTATAAAAAATATTGGAATACCTTAAATTTTAACCCAATTAACTTAATATAACCGCAAAAAACAAAATAAGTGAATAAAAAATTATAATATCTATCATAAAATTAAATTTATTTTATTCTTCACATTTTTTTTGTTTACATATAAATCGGATAGTAATAGTACATTGTCTTGTGTGGGTGTAACTTTAAAAAAAATGTTAGAATAAATTTTTTTTAAAGAATCTTATAAAAAATGCAAGTAATTTAATATTTAAATATATCACTTTAAAAAAAATTTTACGTATGGTACTAGGATATAAAAATATATTTTGTTTATTTATTATGTTTTATAAAAAATATTTTATATCTACTATATATATTTGAATATAATAATATAAAATGTTATTTACTTATTTATTATGTTTTGTTTAAAAGTAAATTTTTTAACTCGACAAAATTTATCGTACACACTAAAATTTGTTAAAAGATGTAAACGTTAATTAAAAAATATTTTGCAAACAACATAATTACATATAAACATGCATTAAATTATTCTTAATTAGAATATCTACTTTCTATTGACCTATGATGTACTTTTAAAGGATTAGTATTTAAGGTACTATATTAATGGATAACAATAAAACTCTACTCTAAAAATTTTTCATTACAGAATTTCTCTAAAAATGTTTAGAATTGCAAACAGAACTTGATTAGAAACTCTTTTAAGCTTATATTTATTGTTTATTTAATTATTTTATTATGTAATGATATTATTTTTTATAAAAATTAAATGTTTTTTTTTACTATTGTATTGACTATGTATCATTGTATTTTAAAAAATTTTCCGTAAAATTGATCATATAAATATGAAATATATATATATATAAAATATGAAAAACATTAATTTCTGCTAAAACCTAAATTAAATAAATAATATTTTTAGTGGGGTTTGTTCTTGTTGTTGATGTTCTGCATAGGATGGTGGGGGAGACGGTTAGAAATGACAGAATTTCTCCACTGCTGGTGGGAAGGGACAACATAGAATTGTCGCATCTCCAATTTGCAGACGATACAATTCTTTTTTGCCCACAGGAAACGGAGACGTTAGTGAATTATAAGAGACTCCTGCGTTGTTTTGAGTTAATGTCTGGCCTGAGTATCAACTTTGAGAAATCGAGCCTTATTTCAGTCAACTGTGAGAAAGAATGGGTGACCAATATGTGTGGTCTGTTGGGATGTGCCGAAGCGGTTTTACCAGTCAGGTATTTAGGAATTTCCCTTGGTGCTAATCCTCGGTTGGTGAAGACCTGGAAACCAATCCTAGACAAGGTGGAAGACAAGCTGAGCTTATGGAAAGCTAGATCTCTCAACAAAGCGGGTAAGTTGGTCCTCATAAAATCTGTTCTAAATAGTCTGCCAGTTTACTACTTAAGCCTGTACAAGATGCCGAAGGGGGTTGCAGAAAAGATCATTGGTCTCCAAAGAAGATTCTTGTGGAGTAAAGAAGATGGGAATAACAAAATACCATTGGTGAAATGGGAGGTAGTTCAAGCGCCAAAAAAGCTAGGTGGCTTGGGGGTGGGAGATGCTCTAATTAGGAATGCCTCGCTTCTGTTCAAGTGGTGGTGGCGCTTTTCAAAGGAGGATTGCCCACTTTGGAAGAGGGTTGTTTGCTCTTGTAATCAGTTGGACCCAACTGTTATGCTATCAAGCCAACCTCTGCCATCAAGAGGGGGGCCGTGGAAAGATATATGTCAGCTTAATATTAAGGAGCAACATGCAAGAGATATGATGATCAGGGGTCTGTCCATGGAGGTTGGAAATGGCAGAAACATTCGTTTTTGGGAGGATACTTGGTTACAAGGTGGCTCTTTGAAAGATTATTTTCCGAGACTCTTCTTTGTTTCAAATCAACAAGGATCCGTAATAGGGGACTGTGGGTTTTAGGATGGGCTAGAGTGGGTATGGGACTTCCAATGGAGGAGAGAACTCTTCCAATGGGAGTTAGAGCTGCTCAATCAACTTCAGCACCGGTTACGGGTTGTGAGATTATCGGTTGATAGAGAGGATTCAATTGTATGAAAATTTGATAAAATGGTGTTTTTTCTACTAGTTCTTTTGTACAGGTGCTACAACAGGAGACTCTTTTAGCTGACATCATGAATTACAACTTCACAAGCTCCATTTGGAGAGGCTTGGTTCCTCCAAGAGTTGAGCTATTTGCTTGGTTTGTGCTAGTAGGTAGGGTCAACACAAAGGAGAGGCTGAGTAGACTTGGCATTATTAATCATCATGACAATATGTGTGTGTTGTGTAAAAAGGACATAGAATTTGTACATCATTTATTTTTTGCTTGTGAGTTTACGTGGCAGGTGTGGTGTGCTTGGTTAACGTTCACTGATAGAGCTTGGACCACATCGGGAACCGTTAAAGAATTCTTTGAGAGTTGGACTGGAGTAACAGGTGGGAAGTCTGAGCAAAAGAAATGGCTCATAGGATTCTGTGCAGTTATTTGGAATATCTGGTTGGAGCGGAATAGCAGAGTTTTCCAGAAAGTAGAGACAAGTGCTGAAGGAGTTAAGATTCTGTCCTTCTTGAGTTATAAGGAATGGTGTGGAGTGGATCCGTTTGGTTGTTGATGGCAATGCCGGAGATGACAACGGATTACGACTTTTCTTTATGTTTATGGTTATTTGTTGTTCTTAGTTTCTTTTGCTCCACTTTACTGTGTTGAGCTACCTATGTTCAAAAAAAAAATATTTTTAGTTATTTATATATTTACATCCATCAAATTATGTATTTATATCCAATGTCAACTTGGTTTTAACAAAATCTATTCAGTGGAATATTGTCCTTGATGTAACTTTTTCTTTTTTCTTTTTTTAAGAAATGAAGTACATTAACTATAAAAAAAAAGTCAGACTAATGCTGAGTACTATTAAGTTGTTAATATTAATTATTTAATATAGTTCTAATTTATAATATTTTTGTTTAATAATTATGTGTTTTATTATGTATATAATGTGCTTAATAAAAAAATATGAAGCATAAAAGCATAGATTTATTGGCCAAATAATAATAATAATAATAATAATAATAATAATAATAATAATAATAATAATAATAATAATAAATCGAATTAATTTAATAATATTCACAAACAGTTAGTTACAAATATAGACTTGCATTATTTTCTTTTATCAATATCTCAAAATAAAAAGTTTCTTCAGCTAATAATATCCATGTCTTTAGTCCCAAAGATACTTTTTCCATGGTACAAAGCTGTCTATTACATATTATTAATCTCAAAAATCACTCCTTTTTTTACTGTGGTGTATTCTGCATGGCCTATCAAAATAAAAAACCAAATCATTCACATGCTATTAAATCCCAAAAGATATAAATTCATGGGAAAATATTATTTGAAAACTAAATATAAGATAAATAAATGACAAAAAATCTTAATTACCTATAGCAACCATCTATGACTGAGAATGTGACCATATAAGGAAGTTTTATAGCTAGCAGACGTATAGTTGTTATCTCCTTCAAAAAATGTAGAACTTGAACATTCACAAAGACAAAGTCCATAGTAGTATAATTTCAGAATGATTCAATTGAAAATATATTAAATTGAATAATGTGTATACAAGAATTATAGACTTTACTTATATCTTCTTGAGACAATTGTGGATTCTTTGTCTCACCCCAAAAGTGTATATTTTTAACATTCACCTCCACAAAAGTAGCTATTAGAGTCTGTTCATATAAAATTACAAAAAGTTGGTTCAAAATTAACAAAAATATAAATTTCATATAAAAAACAAAGTTAAAACGTACATATTAACTCAAAATATCATGACATTAGTTGTTTAGTCTAGTAAGTAATAATAATTCTGTCAGTAATAATAAATTCTCGTGTTACCTGATCATTTAGAATGCTAACAGATTCAACACCATCTTCAAATTCATCTTCGCTGACCATTGTATCGTTATGTTGAACATCTTTTTCAACAGTTCTATCTATGCATTTTCTTTTTGTGTGACCAGTTTGATCGCAATTAGAACATTGTCGCCTTTTATTTTCATCTTTTCGAACTTTTAGTGCACCTTTGGATTTTGCAATAGTAGGATCACCAACTTTCTTGCCTTTTTCCGGTGAAATAGTCTGCTCCAATTTTGCTTCTAAGTCTTTCGTCACTCTACAAATTTCATTCATTGTGTAGCGAAAATGAGACAATTTTCTGCCTTTTAAGTGTACCATACAAGAACTAGCAACCGATAATGCACTTATCCACATCAGAATGCTCCTTTTTTCATCCTGTTTTCTATTTATGTTACCTTGATCATCGTCAATTTTTTTAATGTCTTTAGTCCATCTTTTCAGTACAACTGTTTCTGGCAATTCCTTGATCTGTTCCCGTTTAATCATACTAAACATATGAGAACATGGAATTCCATAACTATCCCATCTTTGACATTGACACACCATTTTTTGAGTATCTTGATCACATAAAACAATGTACTCATGATCAGGTCTTCCATACTTGATAATCTTGTACTCTATAGTTGTTAAACGACTACTAGACCACATAATATCTAAAGTTGCCACACCTTTTATCTCTTCTAATATTTTTCAAAATATCTCCCTAGTATACACTGATGCAGCATGACGCTCAAGAGAATGTAAACCTATTGTGATCATATGTTCTCCATTTATTGTTTTGAATTTAGCAATAATCTCATTATTTCTGTAGTCCCTTAAAGCATTCTAGGTTTTGCACCAATATTCCAGTAAAAAAAAGGGTTTTGCACCAATGCAAGTATACTATCCCTTGAGTCAACACAGCTTTTAATGAAAGAATTTATGCCTTCACATCTGGATGTAGTTCTAAATCCAGCGCAAAACTTGCTACTCAAATAAGCAGTAGCCCGTTGTTCTTTCCTTCTATATTGTTTCTCTACCCAGTCGTTTCCCAGAAGATTAAACCTTTCAACCATGTCATGTCAATACTCTTCAAATTTATCACATTCAAATTTGGCATACAAGCATTTCTTAAATTCCTCACGAAATTCTGGGTCCTTGATATGAGATACTGCATTTTTATACAGATGCCAAGCACATAATCTATGGGTAGCATTTAGAAAAACTTCTTCAATTGCACTCTACATGGCATTATCACCATCAGTTATGACAAGACTCGGATGCTTATTCATCATCGCCTATGAAAAGTTATCTAGTAACTTGTATGATTTTGTTTGTTCATCTGCTAGCAAACCGAAGCCAAAATACAAGTTTTGGCGATGATGGTTTGTTCCTGAAAAGATAACTAGCGGCCTATTATACTTATTTTTTCTGTCGGTAGAATCAAATGCTAGAACATCACCAAAATATTGATAGTCAAATCGACTTAAATTATCTGCCCAGAATAAATGCTCCAATTTATTGTCATCTGTTAAACTATGTCTCACAATCATCATAGGTTCATCCTCTGCATTTCCATGCAAATAATTAAGAGTTGCATTTACATCTCCTTCAATGATCTTTGAACGTAGATTTCTTTCAATATAGTTGTCCAAATCTTTTTTTGTAAAACCAGCAAATTCATAACCACCAGCTTGTCCAGCAATAAGACCCATAATCTTCGAAGGTGGGAGGCCATGTCTATGCATGCTATCCACTTGTGCTTTGTCTGCATCTGTCATTGTATGATGATTTGAAATTTAGTGAACAAATTTAAGCAGTATCAAAGGATAGTTATGATCCTCCACAATCTTTCTGACTTTTCACATTGAACAACTTTTGTCAAGATAAATTGACAACATTACATTACAATTTGTTCTGGTCGCAGGCTTCTACTTTCTTATCTTACTAGTAGTTGCGTAGCATTTCCTCTCTCTCACACCTACTCTGTTGCACAAGAATTTACGTCAAACATAACTGCCAGTACTATCAGCAACAGCATCCCCTTTTCGAACTCCAAACCCAACACACTTGACATACCTTACATAACATTCGTTAGCTTCTTCATAACTTACAAATTGCTTATTCAAAGAATCATTTACACTCAAAATAGCTGCCTCCTAATTATCAGTAGTTTTATCATTGCCGTTTTTATTTTTCTCCTCCTCTATATAACATTCATCCTCTTTAGAATGTGACATATTTTTCATATTTTTTCCTTATCTACGTCAGTATTAAAATAAAATAACTTATAAAATTGACGAATTACAATAATATAATCTCATGGTTTATTTGCTATTGTTCCCATATCCTTTCTACTAGTGACATAAATTTTTTAACAAATAGACTAGAAAAATAAATGAGAAGATATATAAAATTTAGTTCTAAACATCATTTTAGTCATATACCTTAATAATATTATATAGGTCAAATTTTGTTATGATTAATGTTAAAGTTTAAATTACTTTTAATAAGTTGTTAATAATTTAAAATATGTTTCTATAAAGTCAATACTTTGCTTCACATGATTCTTTTCAAGAAAAAATATACACAAGTTAAACCTATATTAAGATAAAAATCTAAATCCCAAAACACTATTTTATTCTTTACAAATATTACTGTGACAAAATTAAAAAAAATACTCAGACCTAGTACTACACTATAGTTATATTTGGAGTATTTTGGGTTATATATGTTTTCTTTATCCTAGTACTCATGGTTGGTACTAAAATTTTTAACCATACCAACTTTAAATTTAAATATATATATATATATATATATATATATATATATATATATATAAAAGAATTTCATTCAAATTCTTAAAATTAACCTCTTAAAATTAATTTTTCCTACTCCTTAAACATCTCAAATCATCACCAAACTAAATAAAGGGAATATGATAGGTTATATTCCATTAGTGAGGTATTTAATTGAAAAAAAATAATTTACTGCTCTTTAATCAAATATAAATATTAAATTAGAGTACATAGTTTATTACTCCTTAATTCAATATCCTCTTTGTGAATTAATATATTTCTTAAAATATAATACAAAGACTAGATTACATCTTTGTTAATATAAAATGCATTCATCAAAATTAGCTGAGTTTAAATAAGAATACAAAGAGTACAAACATCTTTAAATATTAAGCTTAAATGTATATACAATTCAATTGATGTAGTTCTATTGAAAAAATTATCTCTATTTTTATAATAGAGTTAAATCTTATACAATTAACTATTATATTTAATTGGGTATTTGTATGGACAACACCAATAAAGTTAATTTCTACATATTTTTGATATTAAATCAACACTTACTACAATCATATTTCACAAATTATTTATAAAAAAAAGCATAACTCAGTAATTCAATACTTGCAGGATAAATATACTAACTTTACCTATAATGACTTGAATCTGAGAAGTAATGACAATCCAATCAATCTCTGTATTGACCCTAGACAAAGATGTGAACAGTAGATCCACTACAAGAAAAAAAGGCTTATGGCCATGCTTTTTTCTTACCACACTTTAAAAGCGTGGCCAAAAGTGGTCAATGGCCACGCTTTTATGAGGGTGGCGATAGATTAGAGATTATGCCACTTTTTTTATTGCCACGCTTCCAAAGCGTGGCGAAAAGTATCAACAGCCACGCTTTTGTATGGGTGGCAATTGATTAGAGAAACAGCCACGCTTTTTTTTGCCACACTTCAAAAGCGTGGCCATAGAGAGAAACAAGGACATTTTGAAAGCGTGGCGACAGGGTTTCGTTACGGCCACGCTTACAAAGCGTGGCCATATCCTAGTACTCTTTTGGCACGCTTTAAAAGCGTGGCCAAAAGGTTCTTTTCTGCCACGCTTCAAAAGCGTGGCCGTAGAGCAAAACAGTGACGTTTTAAAAGCGTGGCGAAAGGGGCTCCAACCCATTGACCCTAACCCGGCCCCCAACCCGGCTCCCAACCCGGTCCCCAACCTGGTCCCCAACCCAAAGACACTAACTCTAATCACTCGAAACCCTAAGCCTGGAAGAGCGCCTCCCATTACCCTCGCCCTTCGCCCTTCGCCCTTCGCCCTTAGCCTTCGTCACTCGAAACCACTTCTTCTTCATCTTGTTAATCTTCATCTTCATCTTCATACTCTTCTTCTCTTTCTTGTTCTTCTTCCGCTCATCAAATCTGCTCATCGCACTGTCTCCTACCTCGGCGACCTTATGGCCTCCTTCAGTTCAAAGATGTCTGTACTCTCTCTCTCTCTCTCTTTCATAAACCCTTCCTCACTTTAATTCTCTCTTTGATCGCCGTTTCGTTTACTAGCTTTTGATAATTAGGTTTTTCTTTACTTTCCTTTGTTTTCGATTGTTATTTGAAAGATGATTTGCGTGTGCTTGTTGATATGAGGAAGCTGTAGTTCCTGTTTGAGAATGACTTCTGCTTCACTCTCATCATGCTCAATTCGCTTATCTCTCACTTGATTCCTTTTAACTTATTTTGTCATTTTTGTGAGACTTGGTAGATTACTGGATTTCAGTATCCTGCTAGGCTTCTTTGATTATAGCTAATTAAGTGGTAAAAATAGTCTTTGTGAATAAAATTTTTTACTTCAGAATTCGTTAGCAACTGGAATGTAGGTATCGATCATAGTTTTTAAATAAAGGTTGAACAGTTTTTGTGTGTGTGTGTGATCAAGCTAAAAGGATTGTGCAGAATAGTTAGGGTAAAATTTGCTATCGTAGATAGCAGTGAATCAAGTAATCGTGTTTTTAAGTTTCTCTAAATTGAAGCATAATGTGTTCTTTTGAATCTTTTCTTTCAGCTCAATGCAGAGAAGAGCCCTTTTCAGCGGACTTATGCAACTCAGGTGTGTTAGTTTGCTGCTTTCTTAAGCCACTGCTTCTTGAAAATGCTTTGTTTGTGGTGAATGTTGATGAAATATTTTTGTTGGTTTAGGTATTGAGTGCCAAGCTAAATCAAGCTAGTGCAACTAGCGAGGAATGCACTGTGGCTTGGGGTAATGTTTCGGTACCATACTCTGATCTTGTTCTTCCTGTTTTAAACATTAATTGCTGATTCAGTGTGAAATAAGGTTTTCTCAAATCAGCAATACTGTTAAAGCAAGCTAGTGTTCAGTTAGTTTAGTTAGTTTTGTAAGTTTATACTTAAACTGATACAGTGATGTGTTATGAATATTCCTCAAATCAAATTAACTGAAGTATTTTTTGGAATTGAAATGCCAAGGAAAAAGAAACAGCTTTTGATTTTTGATACAGTGATGTGTCATGATTTTTGATACAGCTGAAACAGCTTTAAAGGCAATAATTAAGTTCTTCTTGCTCTCTAATTACATGCATTTATATATGAATTATTATTTGCATTCTGTTTTTATTTAGAGTTTATGGAAGCTGTAGAAGCAAAATCATCTTCTTCATCTGGGTATGGTTCTATGGTAAGCGTCCATGGGTATTTAGAGGAAGGTAATTCATTAAGTCTGCAAAATTGTAACAATGAATCTTTCTCTAAGTGTTGTTTATGTATGTTCTTTCATTAACTGTTCTGTTTCTTTGTTTATCAGTGCCTTGTATTAACTCCATCTTGTGAAGGCAGAGAAAGCTAGAAGATACATTCCAAGAGAATTCAAATTGGCTAAAGCTTTTGGGTAGGTCCAATATTGTAATTTTCTCTCTTTAGATTATAAATGCAGTAATTCTTTTATGGGTTTGAGTCTTTAGGCAATTTGTAAATATTGAATCCAAGAAATATCGTCAGTTTAGAAGACTAACTGTTGCTGATGTGAACTCAGGGATATTTTTGTTTGGTTAATTTTCAAGACTGGTAAAATCATTCTAAAATCTTTTGAATTTTGATAGGACTTGTAAATTATGTTAAACTTTGAAATTAAACAGAGGTTGCATTAATTATTACTTGATTATTCTTTTTTAAAAGACCATGGAAGCTAGTTTGGAGGGCCAAAGCTATCTAGATGTTCCTGCAACACAAATGGTGCATGAGCAACTTTGGGTAGATAAATATGCACCAAAGTCATTTACTGAGCTTCTTAGTGATGAACAAACAAATTGTGAGGTACATCGCTAGTATGAAATTTAGCTCTGGAAAAAATTACTTACAAGAGTTATAGTTGGAAGATATAAACATTTTTTTCTACTTTTTTCTTTAATTTTTTTAACAATTTGCTTTTGTACCCATTAATTGATTTGTTTATTGTCTGAGACAGGTACTCTTATGGTTGAAACAATGGGACTCTGCTGTTTTTGGATCTGAAATTCGAAGTACATCAGATGATGTTTTGTTTGCTTTGAAGTGACATTCTTCTATTGCCCAAACTCAGCGACCTTTCAATTCAATGTTTTCAAGGACAAACAGAGGAGCCAAATGGAGTAGTGGGAGGTATAAAAATTCAAAAAGTATGGATGAAAGTAGTAACTCACAGGGCATTGAGGATATACTGAATACAAGGACAACCAATGTTGGTCCACCAGAACAGAAGGTATTTAATATTTTTTTCGTGCTTGAGTTGCATTGTGTTTAAATAGTATGATAGTACCCTTTTGCAATGCCAATGATATGTTAGAATTGCTTGTTTCTTCAGTACATGTAATGCTTATTCATATCAGCAACTCATTTTTGCATATTTGTTGTAATTTCACAATAACTTTAGTATATTTAAATAAGTTATACTAGCTTTAGAATCAATGAGATGTTTATTTGGAAAACATAAAGAAGAATAAAATTAAGCAAATTTTAACATGCAACTAGTAAAAGTACATAGCAGTAAAGGGTGAAGACTGAAGACTTTCTTAAGTTTCTTTTTGTTTTATGGCTTATGGCCAAGTTGTTGATCAATTAGGTAACCTCCACCCCCTCTTTTATTATTAATGGTAAAATGCATAATAGTAAACCTTAGGACACTTTTGAATATATTAGATTATGTATATTGCTTGATAAAAGAAAAAAGGGGCTGCGACATGTGATGATTTCTGGACTAAATTGTGACGAGTATACCTAATTGACTATGAAGTATTATTAGGTATTGGATATATATCTTGCATGCAGCTTTTGAGTTTTTTTAATATATATATATATATATATATATATATATATATATATATATATATCTTTCATTACAGGCTCAACCAGTGAATGTTCCAACTAGTTTTAAGTAGAGGGCAATGCTGGTGGATGAGATTTGGCATGCTGCAGGTGACAATGCTTCTGATATTGATTGGTATGCCAAGCGCACTGTCCTGGTAGGAATATACTCGACAAACAAGATTTATATGCTGACAGATACATCTCCTGGTTTATTTTTCTGTCCCTTCTTTCTGAGCATACAAATTTTCTCGTATTTTTTGGTTGATTTAAGCTTTCCATCCATTATTTTGTGTTTTTTGTGCTTTTCTTTTTATGGTAATCACTCTGTCAATTGTGATATCTTTCATCGATCATTCAGTTCAATTTGATTCCCCCCTTCGCTCCTTCTCTCTTTTCCAGTATGTGAATAGCCAGAAAATATTAACTGGGTTCAATTGTCCATTCTCTGAAACTCTCCTTATTTTCTTGAACTGAGCCTGTCATAGTAGTCAATTTTCTCATGGCAATGAATTTGAGTAGTATCTTGATAAAGTATGTAATCAGGGGGAAAACAATAGAATTTATTCTTTTATGCCCCACCCCCACCTCACTCCATCAATATAGTATCTTATATTTAGATGGATAACATGCTGTTTGTGGCTCTGATGTGGTGTTGTAACAAGTGAAGACATTTCTTAATACATCTTTTGTTTGTTTCTTGTTAGACTTCCATGATACATGGGCCTTCCTGGATGCTCGAGTGAAAGATGCTTTTGATCTAAAGAAAACCATTCAAGAGGTAATTCTGATTCTGTCCGTCAAGTTTTGGAACCTTCTCGTATTAACATGACGAGTATACCTAATTTCTGCTTAAATTGTTTACTAAAATTTGATCTCTACCTACTTGCATTGCATCCTGCATTGCCAATTGGTTAGATTCCTTTCTCCCTTTTGCATGGTAATTCAATGGTTCCTGTTGCCTTTTTTTTGTTTCTTTTTTGCAAAAGAAAAAAAAAAGCACTGAGCTTGCTTGCCAATGGGGTTATTCCTTGTTTCTTCATTGTGATGTCTTTGGTCAGTGATTGTTAGCATTTTCATTATGTTCTGTGAAAAGGAAATGAAATCATTTTGTTGATGTTGGTGTTATTTTTTCAGCTCCACCAAACATTGTTGGGAATCATTCTGAGAGGGGGATATTGAGCTCGGTTATGTACTTGTTGGGCACAAGATTGTAAGAAAAATATAAAATACAGAAAATGAGGGACCCTGACGTGATCTTGAGATCCCAGACCTGCTATTAATTTTCCATTGCTTTTGTAATTATACATGCGTTTTGCTTAGTTAGTGAATTTCGGCTGGATAGGAGGTTGAAGGGTTTTGTTACTGAAAAAACCTGGAAAGTTTTGTATGAGAAAAACAATTATACCAAAAATTGTCACTAATTACTGTTTAAGTTATCCTGTAATAAAAATTGCATACTATATTTCTAGGTTTGGTAATAAAAAAGGATTGAAAAAAATATATATTTTTTTTAAATTTGACAAGGCTATCGCCACGCATTAAAAGCGTGGCCGTATCTCCCGCTATCGCCACGCTTTAAAAGCGTGGCCGTATCTTCCGCTATCGCCACACTTTAAAAGCGTGGCTGTATCTCTCTATAGCCACATTTTAAAAGCGTGGCCGTATCTCTTGCATATGGCCACGCTTTTTAAGCGGGGCAATATGCAAAAGCGTGGCAAAAAATAAAGCGTGGCGATAGGTCACCAAAAGCGTGGCGATAGAGCAACCGCCACCCTTTAACAGGCCACCCTTTCAAAAGCGTGGCGATAGCTCAAAAAGCGTGGCAAAAAGCTATCGCCACGCTTTTTTAAGCTTTTCGCCACGCTTTAAAAGCGTGGCAATAGAACTCCCAAAATTATTGTCTAACATCCAATCAATTTCTTCCTGAACATCAAAATGGTGTGATGACATAAACAATTACGTATTTATTAAATAATTTTCATCATTCATAGGGGAGTGAATAAAAACATAAATTAAGAAATACATTTGAAATAATAAATTTGATTAAGAAATATAAATAAGAGGAACATACCCAATTGAAATTTTGATATTAGTTTTGAGAAAGGGATTGGAAGAGAACGAATTTTAAGTGTAAAACGAAGAAGAAAGGAATAATAGTAACTGTTTGGTCCAATTTAAATTGGTTATTTTAAAAAAACCATTTGTATAAAATAAACTGTTTGGTCCAATTTAAATTGGTTATTTTAAAAAAACCATTTGTATAAAATAAATCGGTTTTTTTAACCATGTGGTAACACGTGTCAGCCATCCAAAAGCAACTTCATGTGAAGTCGACTGCAAGTGAGTTTCTGCTTAAATAAACATGTGGTTTTTATATCACTATTTCTGTTTCGAAAAAATCTTTGTATAAATTTGTTTATATATAAAAATAACTATAATGTATGAATAAAATAAAAATATTTTTCTTTTAGAAGAATATATAAATTAAATTGTACCAAATAAAATATATTTTTTGTCAAAACATCTAGAGAATTCTTAAATAACAATTAATATAGATTTTCGTAAAAGATAATTAATATTATTATTATTATTTTAAATAAAAATAGATGTAATTATAATTATATAATCAGAGAATAAAAATGCTAATAAATTTAGATTTATTAACATTTTAATATAAATATATTTTGGTGAGTTTAATTTTTTTTTTAACTTTCTCAAATGAAAACTTTTGTATCCTAATTCTCTTTGTCAAAGCCATGAGAGAGTAAGGGAAAATGTAAATTTAATATTTATTCATTAACATAAAAATTTATGCATAAACTTAATTAAAAGTATACATTTTTAGATAAAAATGTAAAACCAAATGATAATATAAAACATTCCAGGCAAACAAATTAAAAAAATAATTGATTTTTATATACTGATAATATTATATAATTCTAAATAGTTAAATAATTAATAAAATTTTAAAAAATTATCACATTATTATAAATCTAAATAATTAAAAAGGTAAAGAATCATCATGCATCATCGGTAACTGAAATAAGCAAATAACTAATTTTTTTGTGATGATTTTTCATGTACTATTAGTTGAGGTGTTAGTTGACTATTTTTATTTTTGACTTTCTGTTAGTACACTTCTAGTAGTAACTGATTTTGAAAAGATAATTGAAAGAAATAATACTAATACACTTCGAATTCTTAATCTGTTTTTGTTGCACAAAGCCTTCATTTTTTGCTTTTTCTTTTACATAATTCATTGCAGATAAATTTTTCACATGGTATTAAGAACTTAAAGTTCTTATAATAAGGATAAAATAGTCTTTAAATAAATGATTAAGGTTAAATAATAATTTGGAGGTATAAGGACATTTTGGTCATTAATAAAATGTACAAAGATAAAATGGTCAACTCGAATCTCTAGGAGTAAAAAGATAATTATGTAAAAGTAGAATGACAAAAGTGCAATTACATAAAAGACTAGAGACTAAAATATAAATAAGTAAAAGTTCAAGGATTAAAATATAAATAGATAAAAGTTATGGGGTTAAAAAGTAAATATAAGAAAGTCAACAGGTGATTAGGTAATTTTATTTTCAAAATATTTTCAAAAATCTTTCAAAAAAAAATTTTCTTTATTTTCGTTTTTCTAAAGAATATTTTCGAAAAAAATAATAAAAATACAAAAAAATCATAAAATCATAAAAACCAAAAATATTTTGTGTTTCTTGTTTGAGTCTTGAGTCAATTTTTAAGTTTGGTGTCAATTGCATGCTTTAAAAATTTTTCTTGCATTTTTTTCAAAAATTTCATGCATTCATAGTGTTCTTCATGATCTTCAAGTTGTTCTTGATAAGTCTTCTTGTTTGATCTTGATGTTTTCTTGTTGTGTCTTTTATTGTTTTTCATATGCATTTTTGCATTCATAGTGTCCATGCATTAAAAATTTCTAATTTTGGTGTCTTGCATGTTTTCTTTGCATAAAAAATTTTTCAAAAATATGTTCTTGATGTTCATCATGATCTTCAAAGTGTTCTTGGTATTCATCTTGACATTCATAGTGTTCTTGCATGCATCATGAGTTTTGATTCATAATTTTCATGTTGTGAGTCATTTTTGTTATTTTTCTCTCTCATCATTAAAAATTCAAAAATCAAAAAATATCTTTTCCTTTTTTCTCTCAAATTTTGAAAATTTGAGTTGACTTAATCAAAAATTTTTAAAATTAGTTGCTTCTCATAAGTCAAGTCAAATTTTCAATTTTAAAAATCCTATCTTTTCAAAACTTTTTCAAAAATCAAATCTTTTTCATTTTTTTTATAATTTTCGAAATTTTAAAAATTTATTTTCAAAATCTTTTTCTTATCCTTATTTCAAAATTTTTGAAAATTATGCTAACAATTAATATGATTGATTCAAAAATCTGAAGTTTGTTACTTTCTTGTTAAAAAAGGTTCAATATTTAAATTCTAGAATCCTATCTTTTAGTTTCTTGTTAGTTAAGTAATTAATTTTAATCTTAAAAATTAAATCTTTTTCAACCATATCTTTTTATCATATCTTTTATATCATATCTTTTTCAAAATTTTATCTTTTTCAAAAATTTGATTTTAAAATATCTTATCTAACTTCTTATCTTCTTATCTTTTCAAAATTGATTTTAATATCCTTTTCAACTAACTAATTAACTTTTTGTTTGTTTCTTATCTTTTTCAAAACAAACTAACTACCTATCCCTCTCTAATTTTCGAAAATACCTCCCTCTTTTTCAAAAATCCTTTTTAATTAATTAATTGTTTCAAATTTTAATTTTAATTCATCTTTAATTTTTGAAATTACTAACTCTTTTTCAAAAATTAATTTTCGAATTCTCCCTCTCTTCTCTTCTTCTATTTATTTATTTATTTACTAACAATTCTCTTCATCTCAAATCACTGCCCCTATCGTTACCCTTGTGTTTGGATTATTCCTTCTTCTTAATCCTTATCCCCTTTCTTCTTCTACTAATAATAAGGATCCTCTTTACTGTGACATAGAGGATTCCTCTTCCTTTTCTTTTTCTCTTCTCTTTCATATGAGCAGGAACAAGGAAAAAGGCACTCTTGTTGAAGCTGATCCTGAACTTAAAAGGACTCTGAAGAAGAAACTAAGAGAAGCTAAATTACAACAATCCAGAGGTAACCTTTCTGAAATTTTTGAACAAGAGAAGGAGATGGCAGCCGAACCCAACAACAATAATGCAAGGAGGATGCTTGGTGATTTTACTAAACCCACGTCCAAGTTTGATGGAAGAAGCATCTCAATTCCTGCCATTGGAGCAAACAATTTTGAGCTGAAACCTCAATTAGTTACTTTAATGCAACAGAACTGCAAGTTTCATGGACTTCCATCTGAAGATCCTTACCAGTTTTTAACTGAGTTCTTGCAGATTCGTGAGGCTGTTAAGACGAATGGAGTAGATCCTGAAGTCTATAGGCTCATGCTTTTCCCTTTTGCTGTAAGAGACAGAGCTAGAACATGGTTGGACTCACAACCTAAAGATAGCATGGACTCCTAGGATAAGCTGGTCATGACCTTCTTGGATAAATTCTTTCCTCCTTAAAAACTGAGCAAGCTTAGAGTGGATGTTCAGACCTTCAAGCAAAAAGATGGTAAATCCCTCTATGAAGCTTGGGAAAGATACAAGCAGATAACCAAAAAGTGTCTTTCTGACATATTTTCAAAATGGACCATATTAGATATATTCTATTATGGTCTATCTAATTTTTCCAAGATGTCATTGGACCATTCTGTAGATGGATCCATTCACCTAAAGAAAAAGCATACAGAAGCTCAGGAACTTATTGACATGGTTGCAAATAACCAATTCATGTACACTTCTGAAAGGAATTCCGTGAATAATGGGACACCTCAGAGGAAGGGAGTTCTTGAAACTGATGCTCTGAATGCCATATTGGCTCAGAAAAAAGTGTTGACTCAACAAGTCAACATGATTTCTCAAAGTCTGAATGGATGGCAAAATGCATCCAACAGTACTAAAGAGGCAGCTTCTGAAGAAGCTTATGATCCTGAGAACCCTGCAATGGCAGAGGTAAATTACATGGGTGAACCTTATAGAAACACCTATAATTCATCATGGAGAAATCATCCAAATTTCTCATGAAAGGATCAACAAAAGCCTCAACAAGGCTTTAATAATGGTGGAAGAAATAGGCTCAGCAATAACAAGCCTTTTCCATCATCTTCTCAGCAACAGACAGAGAATTATGAGCAGAGCCCCTCTAATTTAGCAAACTTAGTCTCTGATCTGTCTAAGGCCACTTTAAGTTTTATGAGTGAAACAAGGTCCTCCATCAGAAATCTGGAGGCACAAGTGGGCCAGCTGAGTAAGAAAGTAACTGAAACTCCTCCTAGTACTCTTCCAAGCAATACTGAAGAGAATCCAAAGAGAGAGTGCAAGGCCATTGACATAGTCAATATGGCCGAATGCAAGGAGGAGGAGGAGGAGGACGTGAATCCCAATGAGGAAGGCTTCATGGGACGTCTCTTAAACAAGAAGGAGTTTCCTATTGAGGACCTAAAGGAATCTGAGGCTCATATAGAGACCATAAAGATTCCACTAAATCTCCTTCTGCCATTCATGAGCTCTGAAGACTATTCTTCCTCAGAAGAGGATGAAGATGTGACTGGAGAGCAAGTTGCTCAATATCTAGGAGCCATCATGAAGCTGAATGCCAAGTTGTTTGGTAATGAGACTTGGGAAGGTGAACCTCCCTTGCTCATTTGTGAACTAGATATATGGGTTCAGAAAACTTTACCTCAAAAGAGACAAGATCCTGGTAAATTTTTAATACCCTGTACCATAGGCACCGTGACCTTTAACAAAGCTCTATATGACCTGGGGTCAGGCATAAATCTTATGCCACTCTCTGTAATGGAGAAACTAGGGATCATTGAGGTACAGCCTACCATATTCTCATTACAAATGGTAGACAAGTCAGTAAGACAAGCTTATGGATTGGTAGAGGACGTGTTAGTGAAGGTTGAAGGCCTTTACATCCCTGCTGATTTCATAATCTTAGACACTAGGAAGGAGGAGGATGAATGCATCATCCTTGGAAGACCTTTCCTAGCCACAGCAGGAGCTGTGATTGATGTTGACAGAGGAGAGCTAGTCCTTCAATTGAATGGGGACTACCTTGTGTTTAAAACCCAAGGGTGTCCTTCTGTAAACATAGAAAAGAGGCACAGTAAGCTTCTTTCTGTACAGAGTCAAACAAAGCCCCCACAATCAAACTCTAAGTTTGGTGTTGGGAGGCCACAACCAAACTCTAAGTTTGGTGTTGAGAAGCCCCACATTCAAACTCTAAGTTTGGTGTTGGGAGGCCCTCATCTTGCTCTGAACATCTGTGAGGCTCCATGAGAGCCCACTGTCAAGCTATTGACATTAAAGAAGCGCTTATTGGGAGGTAATCCAATTTTTATTTATCTAATTTTATTTTTATTTTATTGTTATTTTGTGTTTTATTAGGTTCATGATCATGTGGAGTCACAAAAAAATACTAAAATTAAAAATAGAATAAAAAATAGTAGAAGAAAAATCACATCCTGGCGTTTGAACGCCAGGAATGCACCCTGAGGAGAGCTAGCGCTGAACACCAGAAACAAGCATTGAACTGGCGTTCAACGCCAGAAACATGCTGCACATGGGCGTTGAACGCCCAGAACATGCATCACTTCGGCGTTTAAACGCCAGAATTGTATGCAAAGGCATTTTGCATGCCTAATTGGTGCAGGGATGTAAATTCTTGACACCTCAGGATCTGTGGACCCCACATAATCATCTCAGGATCTGTGGACCCCACAGGATCCCCACCTACCTCAATCTCTCTCCCCCATCACCTCTTTACCACTCACAGCCATCCATCTCTTTCCCACCCAATCCCACCCATATGGCCGAAACACACACATCTCCCCCTCTCCTCCATATCTTCTTCTCCTTCTATTCTTTCTTCTTTGCTCGAGGGTGAGCAACATTCTAAATTTGGTGTGGTAAAAGCATAGCTTTTTTGTTTTTCCATAACTATTGATGGCACCTAAGGCCAGAGAAACCTCTAGAAAGAGGAAAGAGAAGGCAATTGCTTCCACCTCTGGGTCATGGGAGATGGAGAGATTCATCTAAAGGGTCTATAGCTCAGTGCTAGAATATTTGACTGCAAATCAAGAGATCCCTGAGATACCTCAGGGGATAAATTGTCCTCCACACAATTATTGGGAGCAACTAAGGATAGGAGCACCAAAATTACTAGAGATCATGCAACATAAGCAAGGAAGAGACATAGAGGAGCTCAAAAAGCACCATTGGTTCTTCAAGAAGGCGCCACCCTCACTAAGGTGGACTTATTCCTTGTTCTTATCTCTGTTTTTCGGTTTTTATGTTATATGTTCATCTATGTTTTGTGTCTCTACTTCCTGATCATTAGTAGTTAGTAACTATGTCTTAAAGCTATGAATAATTCCATTAATCCTTCACCTCTCTTAAATGAAAAAATGTTTTTAATTCAAAAGAACAAGAAGTACATGAGTTTCGAATTTATCCTTGAATTTAGTTTAGTTATATTGATGTGGTGATAATACTTTTTGGTTTTTGAATGAATGCTTGAACAGTGCATATTTTTGATCTTGTTGTTTATGAATGTTAAAATTGTTGGCTCTTGAAAGAATGATGAATAAGAGAAATGTTATTGATGATCTGAAAAATTATAAAATTGATTCTTGAAGCAAGAAGAAGCAGTGAAAAGCAAAAGCTTGTGCGAAAAAAAATGGCGAAAAAATAGAAAGAAAAAGAAAAAGCAAGCAGAAAAAGCCAATAGCCCTTAAAACCAAAAGGCAAGGGTAAAAATGATCCAAGGCTTTGAGCATCAATGGATAGGAGGGCCCAAGGAAATAAAATCCAAGCCTAAGCGGCTAAATCAAGCTGTCCCTAACCATGTGCTTGTGTCATGAAGGTCCAAGTGAAAAGCTTGAGACTGAGTGGTTAAAGTCGTGATCCAAAGCAAAAAGAGTGTGCTTAAGAGCTCTGGACACCTTTAATTGGGGACTCTAGCAAAGCTGAGTCACAATCTGAAAAGGTTCACCCAGTCATGTGTCTGTGGCATTTATGTATCCGGTGGTAATACTAGAAAACAAAGTGCTTAGGGCCACGGCCAAGACTCATAAAAGTAGCTGTGTTCAAAAATCAACAAACTTAACTAGGAGAATCAATCAATACTATCTGAACTCTGAGTTCCTAGAGATGCCAATCATTCTAAACTTCAAGGGATGAAGTGAGATGCCAAAACTGTTCAAAAACAAAAAGCTACAAGTCCCGCTCATCTAATTAGAATTAATATTCATTGATATTTTAGAATTTATAGTATATTATCTTCTTTTTATCCTATTTGATTTTCAGTTGCTTGGGGACAAGCAACAATTTAAGTTTGGTGTTGTGATGAGCGGATAATTTATACGCTTTTTGGCATTGTTTTTAGGTAGTTTTTAGTAGGATCTAGCTACTTTTAGGGATGTTTTCATTAGTTTTTATGCTAAATTCACATTTCTGGACTTTACTATGAGTTTGTGTGTTTTCTATGATTTCAGGTATTTTCTGACTGAAATTGAGGGACCTGAGCAAAACTCTGATAAGGAGGCTGACAAAAGGACTGCTAATGCTGTTGGAATCTGACCTCCCTGTACTCGAAATGAATTTTCTAGAGCTACAGAACTCCAAATGGCGCGCTCTAAACGGCGTTGAAAGGTAGACATCCAGAGCTTTTCAGCAATATATAATAGTTCATACTTTGTTCGAGATTAGATGACGTAAACTGGTGCTCAACGCCAGTTCCATGCTGCATTCTGGAGTCAAACGCCAGAAACACGTCACGAACCAGAGTTGAACACCCAAAATACGTTACAACTTGGCGTTCAACTCCAAGAGAAGCCTCAGCTCGTGGATAGATCAAGCTCAGCCTAAGCACACACCAAGTGGGCCCCGGAAGTGGATTTATGCATCAATTACTTACTTCTGTAAACCATAGTAGCTAGTCTAGTATAAATAGAACTTTTTACTAGTGTATTAGACATCCTAGATCATGGATTATATTTTTGATCCTGTGATCACGTTTTGGGAGCTGGCCTCTCGGCCATGCCTGGACCTTCATCACTTATGTATTCTCAACAGAGGAGTTTCTACACACCATAGATTAAGGGTGTGGAGCTCTGCTGTACCTCAAGTTTTAATGTAACTACTACTATTTTCTATTCAATTCGAATTATTCTTATTCTAAGATACCATTCGTACTTCAACCTGATGGATGTGATGATCCGTGACACTCATCATCATCCATCCTTATGAACGCGTGCCTGACAACCACTTCCGTTCTACAAGCGAGAGCTAGAGTGCGTATCTCTTGGATTCCTGATGCACGACGCATGGTTGCCCCTCGCTTGACAACCGAGCCTTCCATTCCGTGAGATCAGAGACTTCGTGGTATAAGCTAGAATTGATGGCGGTATTCATGAGAATTCGAAAAGTCTAAACCTTGTTTGTGGTATTCTGAGTAGGATTCTCGGATTGAATGACTGTGACGAGCTTCAAACTCGCGATTGCTGGGCGTGATGACAAACGCAAAAGAATCAAGGGATTCTATTCCAACATGATCGAGAACCAACAGATGATTAGCCGTGCCGTGACAGAGCATTTGGACCTTTTTTACTGAGAGGATGGGATGTAGCTATTGACAACAGTGATGCCCTACATACAGCTTGCCATAGAAAGGAGTGATAAAAAACTGGAAGGAAGCAGTAGGAAAGCAGAGATTCTGAAGGAACATAGCACCTCCATACACCTATCTAAAATTCCCACCATTGGATTACATGAGTAACTTTATCTTTATTTTCTGTTTAATTTATTTCTTATTAATATTCAAAACCAATAACCTCTTAATTTAGTTAAATTTTCCTGACTGGGATTTACAAGATGACCATAGCTTGCTTCATACCAACAATCTCTGTGGGATCAACCCTTACTCACGTAAGGTATTACTTGGACGACCTAGTACACTTGCTGATTAGTTGTGCAGAATTGTGACAAAGTGAGATTCACGTTTGAGAGCACCAAGTCTTTGGAGCCATTGTTGATGATCACAATTTCGTCCACCACAAGGTATTACGATCTCTAAAGTAAAATTTAGTATGTATAGTAGTGTGAAAAATGGTTATAACTAGGAGCCTTTAAAAAAAGGGGTTAAATTAAAACCATTGAATTGAAAAGCCCAACACTCTGATCGATAATGTAAACAAAATAGATGAAGGATAAGCTAACGTAAAAAGGTATACAAGAGAGTGCCAAAAATATAGATATCAAGACTCAGGACTCGGTTTGCGAAGATAACCGGTCCGAGCAGATAAGTACACACACACACGTACACACACACACACACACACACACACACACACACACACACACACACACACACACACACACACACACACACACACACACACACACACACACATATTTAGGAACTACCCAATATAAAATCCAAAATACAGAGTTACGAAGCCTGAGTCTCCAAAATAACCTCTAAGAAGAGTCAATACAGTATATATATAAATAGTGGAGAATATAGGTATCTAAGCGAATACATAAAATCAAAATAAAGCAATGAGAGCCAAGGTTCACCAAAACAGAAGTCTCCAGCATGCCTCAGCGAGGAGCCTCACGTCCTGCATCTGAAAACCACAAAATCTGCATGGGTGAGAACTGGAGGTTCTCAGCATGGTAACAGTGGTCAAATATCTAACATGTAATGTCCTGGGAAAGCCGAAGGCAATCCTAGAACTCCCAGTTCATAATCAGAGCGTATAAATATAACTAAACCATGAGAAATGAAAACAGGCAACTAACTAATGTTCTTCAGTCTAACTAAACATGCCCTTTCCAAATCCTTCGGACCTCCCAACCGCCTTCAGTAATTGGATATGCAAACACAATTATATCAAATAAAGAAATGCACAAGTAGGAAGCAGATATGGCAATTAGACATAAATATGCAGACAATTAGGCATTCTAAACAAATCACTTATAATGCAGATGATGTATGCCTGTCCTAGTGGCTGATGAATCTCATCTGTCGGTTATAGAGCCAACTCGACAAGTCCTGGTAGCTAACCATTGGACTGTCCCTCTGTTGTGCATCCCCAACTTGAGTTATCCACAATATAATCATAATTCACATCCAACACCCTCACTGATGTATATTCACGGGGGAAGCTCATTCAGAACTTTCACAGTGTCCGGCCACACTTACGACATAGGGTCAGTAGAGTATCGAGTCTCCACCTAAAGTACGTGGTGGCTAGCCACTACTTTCACCCAAGAAAACTCGTATCTCAGATAGGTGGAGTGCAACAATCACAATATCAATAATTCAGCATATATGCATTAAATCTCAACCATACATTAACATTCATCTCAGCCATCCGGCTTAAAAATCATAATTCATTATCAGCCATAAACCATCATCACACACAGTCATTTGGCTCTTATCATACTCATCCATTCAGCTCATATCATACATAGCACTCTACCATCCTCCTCAACAACTCATAGCATCATCATTAGTCATAACTCTTCATTACATCCCCTTTCTTCATCCACAAGGTACCCATTTCCCTAGCTTCTTCTCTATCATTAGGCATTTTACATTGATTTAAGATTTAAAGGATGAAAATAGGGGTTTATAAGCTTGAAGCAGCATCTCGGAAGGTAACAAGCTTGTTGGAAGAGTGAAAGACTTGAAAACAGGGGTTTTATAAGAAAACAGGGTCGTGTATGTACGTACAGGGGTGTGCGTGCGCACGCCCAAAAGTATTTTCAGAAAGTGTGTGTGCGCACGGGGTTGTGCGTACGTACAAAAAGCAAAATTTTCATTGTTGAGTGCACACACAGGACGTGCGAATGCCATCAACAGAACGTCCTTCCCAACGTGTGCGTGCGCACAGAGCTGTGCGTACGCACAGCTTGCAAAACCTTATTGAATGTGCGCGCGCATAAGGCGTGCTAGCACTCCCAACAGCAGCAACTTCCCTGTGTGTGCGTACACACAAGTGTGTGCGTGCGCACAGGTTCAGACATCCACCGGGTGTGCGTGCGCACACAAACCAAAAATCACAAATTCTGCAGAATTTGCAGAATTTATATTTCAGGCCCAAACTTTCAATGATCATATCTCCTTCCACAAAATTCAGATTTCTACCAAATTTAAATCATTTTAAAGCTTATGAAATTATCTTTCATTTGATATAACAAGTATCAAATTCTATAAACAATAGCTCAAGATATGATCCGTTGAAGTTCATCAAAATTTCATTTTTACCAAACCTTATAAACTTCCAATTTCTAAAACATACATTTCTAAATTCATTCAAAACCAACCAAAACTCAACCCTTCCAACATCAAGCATTTCCAAACCCTCATTCAATCCTCAACCTACCAATTCTTCCCTTTTTAACCAATCTCAATTCAATAACTTCGATTCATAAACAACATTCGACATCTCAATTCTCCAAACAATTATTCAATTTCATTAATCACCAAGAATATACATATCAATCTCACACACCAAAGCATGCTTACCAACAAGAGCATCAATATCATCAACACTTGAGCATATCAATCTATATCACATACAATTTTACAGGCTTTACCAACAATTATCACCATTCACAATCATTCTACCATTATACATATATTAAACTCAATCCATATCATCCAACAACTACATCAACATTTCAAAATCCTATCCTAGAGGTCACTAGCCTAAGTTTTTACAACCACATTACATTTTAGATATAGGAAACCGAAACCATACCTTGGCCGATTCCCATTCCACCCAGAATACTCTCAAATTCAACTTTCAAGGTCTCAACACTTCCAAGATCAGATTTCCAGCTTGTATATCACCTCAACTCATCAAAATCTCCATCAAACTTCAATCCATTCATATATATACCTTGCCTAACACACATAATATACATCCATCCATACAAACTCAATATCTAATCACAACAACTCAAGCATTTGACTTAGGGTTGAGATACTTACCAAGCCCAAGGACCAAAAAAGGTAAAAAGAAGCTTTTCCTTCAAGCTAATTGGATCTTATAACATCAAAACTCAATCTTAATGCTTTATCCACTAAATTTTTAAAATTAAGGGCTATGGAAACCGAATTAAAATCGTGGCTTACCTCAAGAATAATTGTATGTGTTATTTAGAGTTCGACGCTGTGGTCATGTGGCCGTAAACGGTGCATCAATCAGAGCGTCGGATCAAAAGTTATGATCAATTGAAGATTGAAATGATTTGGAACAAGGGTTTCATGCTTTCCCCCTTTTCCTTGCTGAGTGTTTATGTTTCTTGTGATGAAGGAAGGGCTGTGCCCTTTATTTAGTCACCCATTGGGTTGGGCCATGGACTCAATACAGGCCAGGTTGGCCCAGTTTGGCCCGTTTGGTCCAATCTTGGGCCGATTTATTTAAAATTGGTGTCAAAATTCTTGTTTTAATTTTCTCTATCATATTATACCATAAAAATCTCATTTCCTTATTCTCTGGAATATATTTTAATTTATGGGTTAATTAGTCATTAATTAACCAGGTTTTACATTCTACCCACCTAAATGGGAATTTTGTCCACAAAATTCAAATTTAGTTACCTGAGAACGGGTGGGGGTAGTTTGTTCGCATTTTTGATTCAAGTTCCCAAGTGTGCTCCTCAATTTCGGCCTGACTCCATGCCATTTTCACTAAAGAAACCTCTTTTGCGTGCAACTTCTTAATACTCGTGTCATCAATCTTGACCGAAGTCACCGGCAGGGTCAAATCTTCCTTTAACTAGACCGATTCAAGTTCTAACACATGGCTAGCGTCAGGAGTATACTTCCAAAGTTGCGACACGTGAAATACGTTGTGCAGCTTCAAAATGTGAGGTGGTAGAGCCATCTGATACGCTACCAGTCCAACTCTCTCAAAAATCTGGAACGAACTGATGTATTAGGGACTCAGCTTCTTCATCTTAATCATTCTACCTACTCCTGTTGTCGGAGTAATCCTAAGGAAAGCATGGTCTCCTTCCTCAAACTCTAAGGGCTTCCGCCTTTGATTGGCGTAATTCTTCTGATGGCTCTGAGCAGTGAGCATCCTATCTCTGATTTTCTTAACTTGTTCAGTGGTTTCAGCTATCATCTCAGGCCCCCAACAAGCTCTTCTCCCCAGTTTCATACCAGCATAGTGGAGATTGGCATCTCCTCCCATACAAAGCCTCATACGGAGCCATTCCGATGCTCGCATGGTAGCTATTATTATACGCAAACTCCACTAGCGGCATGTATCGATTCCAACTCACCGACTAGTCCAAAACACAAGCCCTCAACATGTCCTCTAGGGTTTGGATCATCCTTTCAGATTGACCATCCGTTTGAGGATGGTAAGCTGTACTTAAGCTCAAACGAGTTCTAAAAGCTCTCTGAAATGCACTCCAGAACCTTGAAGTGAAACAGAGATCTCTGTAAGAAATTATAGTAGTAGGCACACCATGAAGTCTCACAACCTCCTTTATGCACACACGTGCTAACTCCTCAAGAGTATAGTTCAATCGAATGGGTAGAAAGTGGTCTGACTTCGTCAGCCGGTCCACAATTACCCAGACAACATCAAAACCGGTTCTAGTTCTCGGCAATCCCAACACAAAATCTTTTGCAATGCTCTCCCACTTCCATTGCGGAATCTCCAAAGGTTGCAACGTCCCGGAAGGTCTCTGATGTTCAATCTTCACCTTTTTGACAAGTTAAGCACTTTGAGACATATTCCACCACATCATTCTTCATACCAAGCCACCAGAACATAGACTTTAGGTCGTTGTACATCTTAGTACTCCCCGGGTGAATAGAGAATCCACTTTTGTGCGCTTTTTTTAGGATATCCTGTCGCAAAGTCCAATCATCCGACACAATGATCCTACCCTTGAATCTCCATAACCCATCTTGATCCCATGACAGTCTCCACTGCTTCCCTTGCTCAATAGCTGGTGGTGCACAAAATTGTGATCACACTTTTCACAACTCTGGTACAACTAACCAGCAAGTGCACTGGGTCGTCCAAGTAATAAAACCTTACGCGAGTAAGGGTCGATCCCACGGAGATTGCCGGCTTGAAGCAAGCTATGGTCATCCTGTAAATCTTAGTCAGGCGGATTCAATTGGTTATGAGTTTTGATAATTGAAAGATAAATAAAACGCAAATTAAAATAAAGACACTTATGTAATTCATTGGTGGGAATTTCAGATAAGTGTTTGGAGATGCTTTGTTGCTTCTGAACTTCTTTTTTTCTATTGTCTTCATCCAATCATGCGTGCTTGATGAGCGGATATTTTATACGCTTTTTGGGGGTAATTTCATGTAGATTTTAGTATGTTGTAATTAGTTTTTAGTTAAATATTATTAGTTTTTAGGCAAAAATCATATTTCTGGACTTTACTATGAGTTTGTGTATTTTTCTATGATTTCAGGTATTTTCTGGCTGAAATTGAGGGAGCTGAGCAAAAATCTGACTTAGGCTGAAAAAGGACTGCTGATGTTGTTGGATCCTGACCTCCCTGCACTCGAAATGGATTTTCTGGAGTTACAAGAGTCCAATTGATGCGCTCTCAACGGCGTTGGAAAGTAGACATCCAGGGCTTTCCAGCAATATATAATAGTCCATACTTTGCGCAAGGATAGATGACGTAACTTGGCGTTAAACGCTAAGTACATGCTGCTGTCTGGAGTTAAACGCCAGAAACACGTCATGATCCAGAGTTGAACGCCCAAAACATGTCATAACTTGGAGTTCAACTCCAAGAAAAGCCTCAACTCGTGGATAGCTTTAGTCTCAGCCCCAGCACACACCAAGTGGGCCCCAGAAGTGGATTTCTGCACCAATTATCTTAGTTTACTCATATTCTGTAAAACTAGGTTACCAGTTTACTATTTAAACAACTTTTAGAGAATTATTTTGTACCTCATGACATTTTCAGATCTGAATTACATACTTTTTGACAGCATGAGTCTCTAAACTCCATTGTTGGGGGTGAGGAGCTCTGCAGCGTCTCGATGAATTAATACAACTACCTTGTTTTCCATTCAAACACGCTTGTTCTTATCTAAGATGTTCATTCGCGCTTAATTATGGAGAAGGTGATGATCCGTGACACTCATCACCTTCCTCAATCCATGAACGTGTGCCTGACAACCACCTCCGTTCTACATCAGATTGAATGAGTATCTCTTAGATTCTTTAATCAGAATCTTCGTGGCATAAGCCGGATTGATGGCGGCATTCATGAGAATCCGGAAAGTCTAAACCTTGTCCGTGGTATTCCGAGTAGGATTCTGGGATTGAATGACTGTGACGAGCTTCAAACTCCTGAAGGCTGGGCGTTAGTGACACACGCAAAAGAATCAATGGATTCTATTCCAACCTGATTGAGAACCGACAGATGATTAGCCGTGCTGTGACAGAACATAGGAACGTTTTCACTGAGAGGATGGGAGGTAGCCATTGACAACGGTGACACCCTACAGAGAGCTTGCCATGGAAGGGACCTTGCGTGTGGGAAGAGAACTTCAAGGAAAAGTAGAAATTCAAAGGATAAAGCATCTCCAAAACTCCAACATATTCCCAATTACTGCACAACAAGTAACAATTATTTATTTTATGCCCTTTTTACTTTATACGAGGCTAAAGAATTCTATTGGTATCCGGACTAAGATTAATAAAATAAACATAGCTTGCTTCAAACCAATAATCTCCGTGGGATCGACCCTTACTCACGTAAGGTATTACTTGGACGACCCAGTGCACTTGCTGGTTAGTTGTGCGAATTGCCAAAGAGTTAGATTGCATTTCGTGCACCAGTGCTCCCTTCCATGGCAAGCTGTATGTTGGTGGATCACCATTGTCAATGGCTACCATCTGTTCTCTCAGTGAAAATGGTCCAGCAACGGTTTCTGTACGGCTAATCAACTGTCAGATTTCTCGTCTCGGATGAAAAATACCAGGCACAGCTACCGCACGGCTAATCATCTGTCGGTTCTCACTTGTGTCAGAATAGGATCTCTCTATCCTTTTGCACACTGTCACTGCACCCAACATTCGTGAGTTTAAAGCTCGTCACAGTCATCCCTTCCCAGATCCTACTCGGAATACCATAGACAAGGTTTAGACTTTTTGGATCTCAGGATACTGCCAATTGGTTCTAGCCTATACCATGAAGGTTCTAACCTCACGGACTCTGGCTGTCATCCAATGACTACGTTGAACATCATGTAGACCACTTGTGGTTGCCAGGCACGTGGATCTTGGCTAAGCGAGTAACGAAGATAGTGGGTGATTGTCACGAGTCACCCCTTCATTCTGACTTAACTAAATTAAGTACGAGAGTATATCTTGGAGAAGAAGTAAGCGTGAATTGAAAGAAAAACAATAGTACTTGCATTAATTCATGAAGAACAGTAGAGCTCCGCACCTTAATCTATGAGGTGTAGAAACTCCACCGTTGGAAAATACATAAGAGAAAATAGCCTAGGCATGGCCGTGAAGCCAGCCAAGCATTGTTCATAAAAAGGATCTGAATACAATAGGAAAGACTAGTATTTATACTAAACTAGTTACTAAGGATTACAGAAAATAAGTAACTAAGTGCAGATAGTGCAAAAATCCACTTTCGGGGCCCACTTGGTGTGTGCTTGGGATGAGCATTGAGCTTTACATATTCATAGGCTTTTTCTAAAGTTAAACGCCAGCTTGGATGCCAGTTTAGGCATTTAACTCCAATTCTGGTGCCAGTTCCGGCATTTTACGCCAGAAAAGGGTCTCTGATGGGCGTTTGAACGTCAGTTTGGGCCATCAAATCTCGAGCAAAGTATGAACAATTAAACATTGCTGGAAAGCCGAAGATGTCTACTTTCCAATGCAATTGAGAGCGAGAAAATTGGTTTTTTGTAACTCTAGAAAATCCACTTCGAGTGCATGAGGGTCAGAATCCAACAACATCTGCAGTCCTTTCTCAGCCTCTGAATCAGACTTTTGCTCAGGTCCCTCAATTTCAGCCAGAAAATATCTAAAATTATAGAAAAATACACAAACTCATAGTAAAGTCCAGAAATGTGATTTTTTCATACTAAAACATACTAAAAAACTATGTAAAAACAATGCCAAAAAGCGTATAAATTATCCACTCATCACAACACCAAGCATGAATCTGGCGTTAAACGCCCAAAGGGAGCATGGTTCTGGCATTCAAACGCCAGTAACAAACAAAGAGGTGGCGTCTAACGTCACTCCAGCTTCCACCCCTGGCATTCAAATACCAGTGGGGGATCAGTCACATACAAGTGCTGATGACAACCCTTCTAAAAAGGCTTCCCAAGCCACTTCTGTAGGCAATAAACCTGCAGCAACTAAGGTTGAGGAATACAAAGCCAAAATGCCTTATCCTCAAAAACTCCGCCAAGCGGAACAGGATAAGCAATTTGCTCGCTTTGCAGACTATCTCAGGACTCTTGAAATAAAGATTCCGTTTGCAGAAGCACTTGAGCAAATACCCTCTTATGCTAAGTTCATGAAAGAGATCTTAAGTCATAAGAAGGATTGGAGGGAAACTAAAAAAGTTTACCTCACTGAAGAATGCAGTGCAGTCATTCTTAAAAGCTTACCTGAGAAGCTTAAAGATCCTGGGAGCTTTATGATACCATGCACATTGGAGGGTACTTGTACCAAGCAAGCTTTATGTGATCTTGGGGCAAGTATCAACCTAATACCTGCATCTACTATTAGAAAGCTTGGTTTAACTGAAGAAATCAAACCAACCAGGATATGTCTTCAACTTGCTGATGGCTCCATTAAATACCCATCAGGCGTGATTGAGGACATGATTGTCAAGGTGGGGCCATTTGCCTTTCCTACTGACTTTGTGGTGCTGGAAATGGAGGAGCACAAGAGTGCAACTCTCATTCTAGGAAGACCTTTCCTAGCAACTGGCCGAACCCTCATTGACGTTCAAAAAGGGGAAGTAACCTTGAGAGTCAATGAGGAGGAGTTCAAGTTGAATGTTGTCAAAGCCATGCAACATCCAGACACCCCAAATGACTGCATGAGTGTTGATATTATTGACTCTCTGGTAAGAGAGGTCAATATGGCTGAGAGTCTCGAATCAGAGCTAGAGGACATCTTTAAAGACGTTCAGCCTGATCTGGAGGAGTCAGAAAGAATAATAGAACCTCTGAAAATCCCACAGGAAGAGGAGAAACCTCCTAAACCCGAGCTCAAACCATTACCACCTTCCCTAAAATATGCATTCTTGGGAGAAGGTGATACCTTTCTTGTAATCATAAGCTCTACCTTAGAGCCACAGGAAGAGGAAGCACTAATTCAAGTGCTAAGGACACACAAGACAGCTCTTGGATGGTCCATCAGTGATCTTAAGGGCATTAGCCCAGCTAGATGCATGCACAAGATCTTACTGGAGGGTGACGCCAAGCCAGTGGTTCAACCACAAAGGCGGCTGAACCCAGCCATGAAGGAAGTAGTGCAGAAAGAGGTCACTAAATTACTAGAGGCTGGGATTATTTATCCTATTTCTGACAGCCCCTGGGTGAGCCCTGTCCAAGTCGTCCCAAAAAAGGGTGGCATGACAGTGGTTCATAATGAGAAAAATGAATTGGTTCGTACAAGAACAGTTACTGGGTGGCGTATGTGTATTGATTACAGGAGGCTCAATACAGCTACCAGAAAGGATCATTTTCCTTTACCATTCATAGACCAGATGCTAGAAAGACTAGCAGGTCATGAATACTACTGCTTCCTGGACGGATATTCAGGTTATAATCAAATTGCAGTAGATCCCCAGGATCAGGAGAAAACGGCATTCACATGCCCATCTGGAGTATTTGCATACAGAAGGATGCCATTTGGCCTGTGTAATGCACCTGCAACCTTTCAGAGATGCATGCTCTCAATTTTCTCTGATATGGTGGAAAAATTTCTGGAAGTCTTCATGGATGACTTTTCAGTGTTTGGAGACTCATTCAGCTCCTGCCTTAACCATTTAGCACTTGTTCTAAAGAGATGCCAAGAGACTAACCTGGTTTTAAACTGGGAGAAGTGTCACTTTATGGTGACTGAAGGAATTGTCCTTGGGCACAAAATCTCGAACAAGGGAATAGAGGTGGATCAAGCTAAAGTTGAAGTAATTGAAAAATTACCACCACCTGCCAATGTTAAGGCAATCAGAAGCTTTCTGGGGCATGCAGGATTCTATAGGAGGTTTATAAAGGATTTTTCAAAAATTGCCAAACCTCTGAGCAACCTGCTAGCTGCTGACACGCCATTTATCTTTGATAAAGAGTGTCTGCAGGCATTTGAGACTCTGAAAGCTAAATTGGTTACAGCACCAATTATCTTTGCACCAGACTGGACATTACCATTTGAATTGATGTGTGATGCCAGTGCCCATGCCATTGGTGCAGTGTTGGGACAAAGGCATGACAAGCTTCTGCACGTCATTTACTATGCCAGCCGTGTTCTAAATGACGCACAGAAGAATTACACAACCACAGAAAAAGAGCTACTTGCAGTGGTTTACGCCATTGACAAATTCAGATCCTATTTAGTAGGGTCAAAAGTGATTGTGTACACTGATCATGCTGCTCTTAAATATCTACTCACAAAGCAGGATGCAAAACCCAGACTTATAAGATGGGTGTTGCTTCTGCAAGAGTTTGATATAGAAATAAGAGACAGAAAAGGAATAGAGAATCAAGTAGCAGATCACCTGTCCCGAATAGAACCAGTAGAAGGGGCGTCCTTCCCTCTCACTGAGATCTCTGAAACCTTTCCGGATGAGCAACTCTTTGCCATCCAGGAAGTGCCATGGTTTACAGACATTGCAAACTACAAGGCAGTGAGATTCATACCCAAAGAGTACAGTAGACAGCAAACAAAGAAGCTGATCACAGATGCAAAGTATTATCTTTGGGATGAACCATATCTCTTTAAGAGATGTGCAGACGGAGTAATCCGTAGATGTGTGCCTAAGGAAGAAGCACAGAAGATCCTATGGCATTGCCATGGATCACAGTATGGAGGACATTTTGGAAGTGAGCGAACAGCCACAAGAGTCCTCCAATGCGGCTTCTACTGGCCTACGCTCTATAAAGAATCCCGAGTGTTTGTACTTAATTGTGACAGTTGCCAACGATCTGGCAATCTACCTCACAGTTATGCCATGCCCCAACAAGGGATCTTGGAGATTGAGTTGTTTGATGTATGGGTCATTGACTTCATGGGACCTTTCCCACCATCATACTCAAACACTTATATTCTGGTGGCAGTGGATTATGTATCCAAATGGGTAGAGGCTATTGCAACACCCACCAATGACACTAAAACAGTGTTAAAATTCCTCCAGAAACACATCTTCAGCAGATTTGGTATCCCTAGAGTATTAATAAGTGATGGCGGCACTCATTTTTGTAATAAACAGCTTTACTCTGCTCTGGTTCGTTATGGAGTTAGCCACAAGGTAGCTACTCCATATCACCCACAAACTAATGGGCAAGCTGAAGTCTCCAATAGAGAGCTCAAAAGAATCCTGGAGCGGACTGTAATTAACCGTAGAAGGGATTGGGCAAGAAGCTTGGATGATGCTCTGTGGGCATACAGAACAGCATTCAAGACCCCTATAGGGACCTCCCCATACCAGCTTGTGTATGGAAAGGCATGTCACTTGCCAGTGGAACTGGAACACAAGGCCTATTGGGCAACCAGATTCCTAAACCTTGATGCCAAGTTAGCTGGAGAAAAACGATTGCTGTAGTTAAATGAGCTAGAGGAATTCAGACTCAATGCTTTCGAGAATGCAAAGATTTACAAAGAGAAAGCGAAAAGATGGCATGATAAGAAATTATCATCCAGAGTCTTTGAGCCGGGGCAGAAAGTTTTGCTATTTAATTCTAGGCTCAAATTATTCCCCGGGAAATTAAAATCCCGGTGGAGAGGTCCATATGTCATTACAAATGTATCACCATATGGATACATAGAACTTCAGGATAATGACTCTAACAAAAAGTTCATTGTTAATGGACAAAGAGTTAAACATTATCTTGAAAGCAATTTTGAGCAAGAATGCTCAAAACTGAGACTTAATTAAAACTCAGTAATAGTCCAGCTAATGACATTAAAGAAGCGCTTGCTGGGAGGCAACCCAGCCAATCACAAAATTTAATTTTATTTGTTTTGTTTCTATTGATTTTTTTAGATATAGGTCAAAATATCCTCAAGGTAAAATAGCAATTGATTGGATTCATAAAGTTAAAAGGGAATTTGGAAGTTCACTGGCGAAAAAAGGCCAGTAAGAAACATTTTGGGCATTGAACGCCCAAAAGAAGCACCCACTGGGCGTTCAACGCCAGTAAGGGTAGCCATCTGGGCGTTAAACGCCAGAAAGGAGCATCTTCTGGGCGTTAAACGCCAGAAAGAAGCACCTTCTGGGCGTTTAACGCCAGATTGACAGCATCCTGGGCGTTTAGAAAAACGCCCAGTGACAAAGGACTTCCTGGCGTTCAACGCCAGAAAGAAGCAACAGCTGGGCGTTGAACGCCCAGGAGAAGCAGCAATTGGGCGTTAAACGCCCAAAACATGCAGCATTTGGGCGTTTAACGCCAGGATGGTGGGGAGGAGGTAAAATTTATTTTCTTCACAAATTTTCGAAGTTTTTTTTTTATATATTTCAATTCATAATCTCTTGCATCAATATGTTTCAAAATGTCATCCTTCAAATCAAATTGGTTTTCTAAGAACCCTAATTTCTAAAATCCCTTCTTCAAAAATTTCAAATATATCTTGATCCATCAAGACAAAAATTTTTTTTTAATCCAATCCAACTCTTTTAAAAATTTGTTTTCAAAACTCATTATCTTTTTAAAATCTTTTGCAAAATTAAAAATTCAAATCTATCTTTTTCAATTATTATTCATATCTTCCTCTTTTTAAACTATATCTTTTTCTTATCATATCTATCCTTCATAAATCATATCTTCTATCTTATTCTTATTTTCGAAATTTCCCACCCCCTCCCTATATATTGAGTTCGGCGCCGCACTCTTCATCACCTTGCAACACTTGCTCTCCTCCTATCTCTCTTCTTTCATCTCTTTTGCTTGAGGACAAGCAAACCTCTAAGTTTGGTGTGGTTATCCGTGATAAAAAAAAAAACCATACTCATTAAGATCATGGCTCCTAAAGGAAAACAACCCACCCAAAGAGGCAAGAAAGAGAGTACTCCAAAGCCACTTTGGAATCAAGGGAAGTTCTTAACTAAAGAACATTCAGACCATTACTACAAAATAATGCGTCACAGATCAGTGATCCCGGAAGTCAAATTTGATCTGAAAGAAGATGAATATCAAGAGATTCAAGAGCAAATTCGAATCAGGAATTGGGAAATTCTGGCCAATCCTGAGACGAAAGTGGGAAGGAACATGGTTCAGGAGTTCTATGCTAATCTATGGCAGACAGACAGGCAAAGAATAATTGGAGCTGCTCTCTATGACCATCGGACCTTAGTCAGAGGAAAGATTGTTCATACCCATCCTGACAAGATCAGGGAGATCTTTAAGATTCCTCAACTGAAAGATGACCCAGACTCCTTTAACAGGAGAATGATGAGGGTAAATAAAGGTCTAGACAAGATTCTAGAGGATATATGCATCCCTGAAAGCAGGTGGACCACCAGCACCACTGGCATCCCAATTCAACTCAAAAGAGAAGATCTAAAACCAGTAGCCAGAGGCTGGCTAGATTTCATTGGGCGTTCCATACTGCCCACCAGCAACCGTTCTGAAGTTACCATCAAAAGAGTAGTAATGGTTCACGGCATCATGTTGGGAAAAGAAGTAGAAGTCCATCAACTGATCTCATGTGAGCTATACAAAATAGCAAACAGGAATTCCAAGGACGCCAAATTGGCTTATCCAAGCTTAATTTCTATGCTCTGCAAAGATGCCGGAGTGAAGATGGGAATAACAGAGTATATTCCAGTTGAGAGGCCAATCACTGGAATATCAATCGTCAGACAACAGCAACAAGATGATTCAGCCAAGGGGAGAGCCCAGGAAGCCCTCCCAGAACTGCCTCAATTCGAATACTGGGAACATCTTGAGGCTTCTATTTCTAAATTGCAAGCAGATATGGACCAATTAAAGGAAGAACAGAACAATCAAGGTAGCATGCTTTGCAAACTGCTTAAGGAACAGGAAGAGCAAGGGTGTGATCTAAGGGAGCTAAAGCGCCAAAAATTAATCCATGAAAAGCACTCCACAGATTAGAGGAATACCTACTCCTCAAAACAACAGGTTGCTGAGTTCCAATTTTTCTGCTTTAACTTAGTGATAGGATTATTATAGAAATTTACCTTAGGAGATATTTAGTAGTAGTAATTAGTATATCTATCTTGATTTTATTTCCAATTAAGCTATAATTTATTTTTCTCATCATCATCAGGCATGAATAAAGTAGTAGATTTTTTTAATAAAGAAGTAATCTATATTTTTCGAGTTCTTAATAATACAAATTATAATTAATTATGTGTGGTGGCAATACTTTTTGTTCTCTGAATGAATGCTTGAACAGTGCATAACTTGTACTTTGAATTTGATGAATATTGGCTCCTGAAGGAATGAGGAACACGAAAAATATTATTGATGATCAGAAAAATCATGAAATTGATTCTTGAAGCAAGAAAAAGCAGTCAAAAAAAAAAAGAGAGAAGGAGCAGTAGGAAAAGCCAATAGCCCTTAAAACCAAAAGGCAAGGGTAAAAAGGATCCAAGGCTTTGAGCATCAATGGATAGGAGGGCCCAAGGAAACTAAATCCAGGCCTAAGCGGCTAAATCAAGCTGTCCCTAACCATGTGCTTGTGGCATGAAGGTCCAAGTTACAAACTTGAGACTGAGTGGTTAAAGTCGTGATCCAAGGCAAACAGAGTGTGCTTAAGAGCTCTGGACACCTCTAACTAGGGACTCTAGCAAAGCTAAGTCACAATCTGAAAAAGGTTCACCTAGTCATGTGTCTGTGGCATTTATGTATCTGGTGGTAATACTAGAAAACAAAGTGCTTAGGGCCACGGCCAAGACTCATAAAATAACTGTGTTCAAGAATCAACATACTACACTAGGAGAATCAATAATACTATCTGAATTCTGAGTTCCTATGGATGCCAATCATTCTGAAATTCAAAGGATAAAGGGAGATGCCAAAACTATTCAGAAACAAAAAGCTACAAGCCCCGCTCATCTAAAAAGAACTTGAGCTCCAATTAAAACTCTTAGATATTATTACTTCTTAATTTCTCTAATCCTATTTTATTTATCTAGTTGCTTGAGGACAAGCAACAGTTTAAGTTTGGTGTTGTGATGAGCGGATATTTTATACGCTTTTTGGGGGTAATTTCATGTAGATTTTAGTATGTTGTAATTAGTTTCTAGTTAAATATTATTAGTTTTTAGGCAAAAACCATATTTCTGGACTTTACTATGAGTTTGTGTATTTTTCTATGATTTCAGGTATTTTCTGGCTGAAATTGAGGGAGCTGAGCAAAAATCTGACTTAGGCTGAAAAAGGACTGCTGATGCTGTTGGATCCTGACCTCCCTGCACTCAAAATGGATTTTCTGGAGTTACAGGAGTCCAATTGACGCGCTCTCAACGGCGTTGGAAAGTAGACATCCAGGGCTTTCCAGCAATATATAATAGTCCATACTTTGCGCAAGGATAGACGACGTAACTTGGCGTTAAACGCTAAGTACATGCTGCTGTCTGGAGTTAAACGCCAGAAACACGTCATGATCCGGAGTTGAACGCCCAAAACACGTCATAACTTGGAGTTCAACTCCAAGAAAAGCCTCAACTCGTGGATAGCTTTAGTCTCAGCCCCAGCACACACCAAGTGGGCCCCAGAAGTGGATTTCTGCACCCAGTATCTTAGTTTACTCATATTCTGTAAAACTAGGTTACCAGTTTACTATTTAAACAACTTTTAGAGAATTATTTTGTACCTCATGACATTTTCAGATCTGAATTACATACTTTTTGACAGCATGAGTCTCTAAACTCCATTGTTGGGGGTGAGGAGCTCTGCAGCGTCTCGATGAATTAATACAACTACCTTGTTTTCCATTCAAACACGCTTGTTCTTATCTAAGATGTTCATTCGCGCTTAATTATGGAGAAGGTGATGATCCGTTACACTCATCACCTTCCTCAATCCATGAACGTGTGCCTGACAACCACCTCCGTTCTACATCAGATTGAATGAGTATCTCTTAGATTCTTTAATCAGAATCTTCGTGGTATAAGCCGGATTGATGGCGGCATTCATGAGAATCCGGAAAGTCTAAACCTTGTCCGTGGTATTCCGAGTAGGATTCTGGGATTGAATGACTGTGACGAGCTTCAAACTCCTGAAGGCTGGGCGTTAGTGACACACGCAAAAAAATCAATGGATTCTATTCCAACCTGATTGAGAACCGACAGATGATTAGCCGTGCTGTGACAGAGCATAGGAACGTTTTCACTGAGAGGATGGGAGGTAGCCATTGACAACGGTGACACCCTACAGAGAGCTTGCCATGGAAGGGACCTTGCGTGTGGGAAGAGAACTTCAAGGAAAAGTAGAAATTCAACGGATAAAGCATCTCCAAAACTCCAACATATTCCCAATTACTGCACAACAAGTAACAATTATTTATTTTATGCCCTTTTTACTTTATACGAGGCTAAAGAATCCTATTGGTATCCGGACTAAGATTAATAAAATAAACATAGCTTGCTTCAAACCAATAATCTCCGTGGGATCGACCCTTACTCACGTAAGGTATTACTTGGACGACCCAGTGCACTTGCTGGTTAGTTGTGCGAATTGCCAAAGAGTTAGATTGCATTTCGTGCACCAGTGCTCCCTTCCCTGGCAAGCTGTATGTTGGTGGATCACCATTGTCAATGGCTACCATCTGTTCTCTCAGTGAAAATGGTCCAGCAACGGTTTCTGTACGGCTAATCAACTGTCAGATTTCTCGTCTCGGATGAAAAATACCAGGCACAGCTACCGCACGGCTAATCATCTGTCGGTTCTCACTTGTGTCAGAATAGGATCTCTCTATCCTTTTGCACACTGTCACTGCACCCAACATTCGTGAGTTTAAAGCTCGTCACAGTCATCCCTTCCCAGATCCTACTCGGAATACCATAGACAAGGTTTAGACTTTTTGGATCTCAGGATACTGCCAATTGGTTCTAGCCTATACCATGAAGGTTCTAACCTCACGGACTCTGGCTGTCATCCAATGACTACGTTGAACATCATGTAGACCACTTGTGGTTGCCAGGCACGTGGATCTTGGCTAAGCGAGTAACGAAGATAGTGGGTGATTGTCACGGGTCACCCCTTCATTCTGACTTAACTAAATTAAGTACGAGAGTATATCTTGGAGAAGAAGTAAGCGTGAATTGAAAGAAAAACAATAGTACTTGCATTAATTCATGAAGAACAGTAGAGCTCCGCACCTTAATCTATGAGGTGTAGAAACTCCACCGTTGGAAAATACATAAGAGAAAATAGCCTAGGCATGGCCGTGAAGCCAGCCAAGCATTGTTCATAAAAAGGATCTGAATACAATAGGAAAGACTAGTATTTATACTAAACTAGTTACTAAGGATTACAGAAAATAAGTAACTAAGTGCAGATAGTGCAAAAATCCACTTTCGGGGCCCACTTGGTGTGTGCTTGGGATGAGCATTGAGCTTTACATGTTCATAGGCTTTTTCTAAAGTTAAACGCCAGCTTGGATGCCAGTTTAGGCGTTTAACTCCAGTTCTGGTGCCAGTTCCGGCGTTTTACGCCAGAAAAGGGTCTCTGATGGGCGTTTGAACGTCAGTTTGGGCCATCAAATCTCAAGCAAAGTATGAACAATTAAACATTGCTGGAAAGCCGAAGATGTCTACTTTCCAATGCAATTGAGAGCGAGAAAATTGGTTTTTTGTAACTCTAGAAAATCCACTTCGAGTGCATGAGGGTCAGAATCCAACAACATCTGCAGTCCTTTCTCAGCCTCTGAATCAGACTTTTGCTCAGGTCCCTCAATTTCAGCCAGAAAATATCTAAAATTATAGAAAAATACACAAACTCATAGTAAAGTCCAGAAATGTGATTTTTTCATACTAAAACATACTAAAAAACTATGTAAAAACAATGCCAAAAAGCGTATAAATTATCCACTCATCACAACACCAAACTTAAATTCTTGCTTGTCCCCAAGCAACCTGATGCCAGGGCATCTTGGCCAGTTTCACTGACCTTTTCTTTACTATTTTAGGGTAGTTTCATGCATTTTCTTAGTAAATAAGTAAGTTTTGGACAGAAATACACTTACATCTTGATTCAAGCAAACATTGTAAACTTTACATGATTTCATGAGAATTATGCAGGAATTGAATGATAAAATGGATAATGCATGATCTCATGACTTAGAACAGAGCTTTGATGCACTTTATTTGCTTGATTTCAGGACAAAGGAAGCAAGGAAGAGCTACGTTAGCAGCCACGTTAATCTAATTAACGTGACCACTAATGTGGAATGGGAATAAGCTTGCAGCGTTAATGGAAAAAGTAATCGCCAATAATGCCTTCGAAGCCATCATAGCCCACGTTAGTCGCCACATTAAGTACATTAACGTGGTAGCTAACGTGGAGGAAAAGAGGAGCTCCAACGTTAGTGGTAAAAGTGAATACCACTAACGTTCCAAAAAGCGCACACTTAGCCACGTTAAGAATCACGTTAATCCAATTAACGTGAACTCTAACGTGGGAGGAGAAAGCAATCACCAACGTTAGTGACACTCACCTTTGTCACTAACGTTGGGCTAAGCCAATAGTGCCCACGTTAGTGGTCACGTTAAGACCACTAACGTGAAGGGTAACGTGGAGCAAAGCATGATAGGCCGACGTTAGTGACACTCACCTTTGCCACTAACGTTGGAGATGGCAATCACCACCACGTTAGTGGTCACGTTAATGCAATTAACGTGAGGCACTAATGTGGGAAGAAGGGGCGTTTGAAGCGTTAGTGACAAAGATAAGTGTCACTAACGCTTTCGAGGCTTGGGCATACCCACGTTAAGGGCCACGTTAGTTACACTAACGTGGATCACTAACGTGGGGAAAAGAGGCAAAGAGCAACGTTATTGGTAAAGGTGAATGTCAATAACATTTGCGAAAGATTGAGAAGCAACGTTATTGGTAAAGGTGAATGCCAATAACATCTGCAAAGGACTAAGAGGCAACGTTAGTGGTCACGTTAGTGCCACTAACGTTGAAGTTAACATGGATCAATTTGGTTTGGAACGTTAGTGAAAAAGGTGATTGTCACTAACGTTCTCGAACCGACATTTTCACTTAATGTTAACACCACTAACGTCCTAACTAACGTCCACCCATGCCTGACTCACACTTTTTCTGCAACCAAAGCTGAGCCCACTGAAAAGTGTAACTACTTCAACTCAAGATCAAAGGCCCATATCCAAGACTTGAAGAACTGACTAGAAGATCAAGAAGAGTAGTATATATAAGAGTAGTTTTGAACTAGAAAGAAGCTGGGCATTTTGGAGAACTACACTCTGTATATTTACTTTTCCTGCAATTTCTAGTTTACTTTAGAATGTACTCTTCTCTATCATCTTCCATTTCCAGAGCTATGAACAACTAAACCCCTTTTTATTGGGTTAGGGAGCTCTGTTGTAATTTGATGGATCAATTATAGTTTTCATTCTTCTTCTTCTTTCTTTTCTCTTGATTTACTAGAAAGCTTTCGATCTTAATTCAATTGGTTAGTTGTCTTAGAAAAGAAACTCTCCATAATTGGATCTACTCTGAGCCTTGGAAAAGGGATGAAGAGATCATGCTAGAATTGCTTTCTCATGTTGGACCAAATTGGGGTTTGGACGGATATAGTGACATATAATCCTCCCAACACTTTGATTTGGAAATACATGTGGTATAATCAGTGACCATACCTTATCTCTTCCCATGAGCAATTAAATCAAGGAATTGGGCAATTGTTCAAGCTTAGAGAGATTGGGTTGCCAAGGAATTGGGATCCAATCACCTAAGATTGCCAAGGAGATCAATGAATACATTGATTGAGGAAGAGATGAGAATGAACTTGATCCGGAGAATGCAACATCTCCTAAGCCCAATGAATCCCCCATTTCTGATCTTACCCATTCTCTTTACTTTCTGCCATTTATTTTCATGTTTATTTCCCCAAATCCCCATTTAAGATTTTGCAATTTACTTTCTGCAATTTATTTTCCCGCCATTTAATTTTCTGTAATTCTCAACTCAATTTCTGCTTAGCTCAACTAGAACATTCCTCCAATTAAAGTTGCTCGACCAATCAATCCCTGTGGGATTCGACCTCACTCTATTGTGAGTTTTTACTTGACGACAATTTGGTATACTTGCCGAAGGGAGATTTGTTGAGAGACAAGTTTCCGTGCATCACAACCAAAAACAAAATAGGATAAAAAGAAGTGAAAATGCAATAAATTTCAAAATATCAATGAAGCTTAGTTTCAATTAGATGAGCGGGACTAGTAGCTTTTTGCTTCTGAACAGTTTTGGCATCTCACTTTATCCTTTAAAGTTCAGAATAATTGGCATCCATAGGAACTCAGAATTCAGATAGTGTTATTGATTCTCCTTGTTTAGTATGTTGATTCTTGAACACAGTTACTTATGAGTCTTGGCCGTGACCCTTAGCATTTTATTTTCCAATATTACCACCGAATACATAAATGCTACAGACATATAACTGGGTGAATCTTTTCAGATTGTGACTTAGCTTTGCTAGAGTCCCCAGTTAGAGGTGCCCAGAGTTCTTAAGCACACTCTTTTGCTTTGGATCACGACTTTAACCACTCAGTCCCAAGATTTTTACTTGGACCTACATGACACAAGCACATGGTTAGGGACAGCTTGAATTAGCCGCTTAGGTCAGAATTTTATTCCTTTGGGCCCTCCTATCCACTGATGCTCAAAGACTTGGATCCTCTTTACCCTTGCCTTTTAGTTTAGAGGGTTACTGGCTTTTTGCTCTTGCCTTTTGGTTTAAAGAGCTATTGGCTTTTTCTGCTTGCTTTTTCATTTTTTTTCTTTTTCTTTATTTTTTGCCATTTTTTTTCGCAAGCTTTGTGTTTTTCACTGCTTTTTCTTGCTTCAAGAATCAATTTTATAATTTTTCAGATTATCAATAACATTTCTCTTTTTTCATTATTCTTTCAAGAGCCAACAATTTTAACATTCATAAACATCACTATAAAAAATATGCACTGTTCAAGCATTCATTCAGAAAACAAAAAGTATTGCCACCACATCAAAATAATTAAACTATTTTCAAGATAGAATTCGAAATTCATGTGCTTCTTTTTCTTTTGCAAATAAAAACATTTTTCATTTAAGAAAGGTGCGAGATTCATGGAATCATTCATAGCTTTAAGACATAGACTCTAAGCACTAATGATCATGTAATAAAGACAAAAACACAGACAAAACATAAAACATACGAAACGAAAAATAGAAAAATAAGAACAAGAAAATTAAAGAACGGGTCCACCTTAGTGACGGCGGCTAGTTCTTCCTCTTGAAGATCCTATGGAGTGCTTGAGCTCCTCAATATCTCTTCCTTGCCTTTGTTGCTTTTCCCTCATGGCTCTTTGGTCCTCTCTAATTTCATGGAGGATAATGGAGTGCTTTTGGTGCTCTGGTGGACGAAATTGTGATCCATATTCTTTAAGTTGCACTCCTTGTAAAATTATGGAATTTGAAATTGGCACGAGTGAACACAACTCCGTTCAACTAACCAGCAAGTGTACTGGGTCGTCCAAGTAATAAACCTTACGTGAGTAAGGGTCGATCCCACAGAGATTGTTGGTATGAAGCAAGCTATGGTCATCTTGTAAATCCCAGTCAGGTTGAATAAAAGAGATTGTTGGATTAAATTTGATTAATAAAATAAAAAGGGATAGAAATACTTATGTAAATCAATGGTGGGAATTTCAGATAAGTGCATGGAGATGCTGTATGGCTCAAGAACGCCTACTCTCCTATTGCTTCAACTCAATCCTTCTTACTCCTTTCCATGGCAAGCTGTGTATAGGGGTTCACCGTTCGACGATGGCTACTTTGAATCCTCTCGGGAAAATGGTCCTCTGCGGCTGTCACTCGCATGGCTAATCGTCTGGAGGCATCACCTGGCCGAAGGCTACATCCCATCCTCGCAGTGAAAACTATGCTCACGCGCTCTGTCACAGCACGGCTAATCACTGGTTGGTTCTCGCTCCTACTAGAATAGAATCCCTTGATTCTTTTGCGTTTGTCACTAACACCCAGCACTTGCGAGTCTGAAGCACGTCACAGTCATTCATTACCGGAATCCTACTTGGAATACCACAGACAAGGTTAGACTTTCCGGATTCCCAGGATCCTACTCGGAATACCACAGACAAGGTGAGACTTTTCGGATCCTCATAAATGCCGCCATCTATCTAGCTTATACCATGAAGATTCTGTTTGGGAATCTAAGAGATACACATTCAAGCTCTGTTGCATGTAGAACGAAGGTGGTTGTCAATCACGCGCGTTCATAGGTGAGAATGATGATGAGCGTCACATAATCATCACATTCATCATGTTCTTGGGTGCGAATGAATATCTTGGAATAAGAATAAGATAGAATTGAATAAAAGAAAATAGAATTGCATTAATACTTGAGGTACAGCAGAGCTCCACACCCTTAATCTATGGTGTGCAGAAACTCCACCGTTGAAAATACATAAGTGAAAGGTTCAGGCATGGCCGAATGGCCAGCCCCCAAAACGTGATCAATAGCCTCTTAGGATGAAGAATAAAACAAAACTGAGACCAAAGATGTAACGTGGTCAAAAGACGACTAATACAATAGTTAAATGTTCTATTTATAATAAACTAGCTCCTAGGGTTTACATGAGTAAGTAATTGATGCATAAACCCACTTCCGGGGCCCACTTGGTGTGTGTTTGGGCTGAGCTTGATCTATCCACGAGCTGAGGCTTTTCTTGGAGTTGAACGCCAAGTTAAGACATGTTTTGGGCGTTCAACTCTGGGTCTTGACGTTTTTCTGGCGTTTAACTCCAGACAGCAGCATGTACTTGGCGTTCAACGCCAAGTTACGTCGTAAATTTCCGAATAAAGTATGGACTATTATATATTGCTGGAAAGCTCTGGATGTCTACTTTCCAACGCCGTTGAGAGCGCGCCATTTGAAGTTCTGTAGCTCCAGAAAATCCATTTCGAGTGCAGGGAGGTCAGATTCCAACAGCATCAGCAGTCCTTTTGTCAGCCTTTTTCAGATTTTTGCTCAAGTCCCTCAATTTCAGCCAGAAATTACCTGAAATCACAGAAAAACACACAAACTCATAGTAAAGTCCAGAAATGTGAATTTAACATAAAATCTAATGAAAACATCCCTAAAAGTAGCTTGAACTTACTAAAAACTACCTAAAAACAATGCCAAAAAGCGTATAAATTATCCGCTCATCACAACACCAAACTTAAATTGTTGCTTGTCCCCAAGCAACTGAAAATCAAATAGGATAAAAAGAAGAGAATATACTCTAAATTCCAGAATATCAATGAATATTAATTTAATTAGATGAGCGGGACTTGTAGCTTTTTGCTTCTGAACAGTTTTGGCATCTCACTTTTTCCTTTGAAGTTTAGAATGATTGGCTTCTCTAGGAACTTAGAATTTCGGATAGTGTTATTGATTCCCCTAGTTAAGCATGTTGATTCTTGAACACAGCTACTTATGAGTCTTGGCCGTGGCCCTAAGCATTTTGTTTTCCAGTATTACCACCGGATACATAAATGCCACAGACACATAACTGGGTGAACCTTTTCAGATTGTGACTTAGCTTTGCTAAAGTCCCCAGTTAGAGGTGTCCAGAGCTCTTAAGCACACTCTTTTTGCTTTGGATCACGACTTTAACCACTCAGTCTCAAGCTTTTCACTTGGATCTTCATGACACAAGCACATGGTTAGGGACAGCTTGATTTAGCCGCTTAGGCCTGGATTTTATTTCCTTGGGCCCTCCTATCCATTGATGCTCAAAGCCTTGGATCCTTTTTACCCTTGCCTTTTGGTTTTAAGGGCTATTGGCTTTTTCTGCTTGCTTTTTCTTTTTCTTTCTATTTTTTTCGCCATTTTTTTTCGCAAGCTTTTTACTTTTTACTGATTTTTCTTGCTTCAAGAATCAATTTCATGATTTTTCAGATCATCAATAACATTTCTCTTTGTTCTTCATTCCTTCAAGAGCCAACAATTTTAACATTCATAAACAACAAGATAAAAAATATGCAATGTTTAAGCATTCATTCAGAAAACAAAAGTATTGTCACCACATCAATATAATTAAATTAAATTCAAGGATGAATTCGAAATCATGTACTTCTTGTTCTTTTGAATTAAAACATTTTTCTTTTAAGAGAGGTGAAGGACTAATGGAATTTATTCATAGCTTTAAGGCATGGTTACATACTAATGATCATGAAATAAAGACACAAAACATAGATAAACACACTATTAAAAACCGAAAAACAGAAAGAAATAAAGAACAAGGAATGAATCCACCTTTGGTGGCGTCTTCTTCTTGAGGGTCCAACAATGTTCTTAAGCTCTTCTATGTCCCTTCCTTGCCTTTGTTGCTCCTCCCTCATTGCTCTTTGATCTTCTCTTATTTCTTGGAGAATGATGGAGTGCTCATGATGTTCCACCCTTAATTGTTCCATATTGTGGCTTAAATCTTCTAAGGAGGTGTTGAGTTGTTCCCAATAGTTGTTTGGAGGAAAGTGCATCCCTTGAGGCATCTCAGGGATTTCTTGATGATGAGCTTCCTCATGCATCTCTTGAGAACCGTGAGGGGTCTCTCTTGCTTGCTCCATCTTCTTCTTGGTGATGGGCTTATCCTCTTCAATGAAGATGTCTCCTTCTATGATGACTCCAGCTGAGTAACATAGATGGCAAATAAGGTGAGGAAAAGCTAGCCGTGCCATAGGTGAGGGCTTGTCGGCTATTTTGTAGATTTCATTGGAGATAACCTCATGAACTTCTACTTCCTCTCCAATCATGATGCCATGAATCATGATGGCCCGATCCACAGTAACTTCAGATCGGTTGCTAGTGGGAATGATGGAGCGTTGAATGAACTCCAACCATCCTCTAGCTATAGGCTTGAGGTCCAGTCTTCTTAGTTGGACTGGCTTCCCTTTGGAGTCTCTCTTCCATTGAGCTCCTTCCACACAAATGTCCATAAGGACTTGGTCCAACCTTTGATCAAAGTTGACCCTTCTAGTGTAGGGGCGTTCATCACCTTGCATCATGGGCAAGTGGAATGCCAACCTTACATTTTCCGGACTGAAATCCAAGTATTTCCCCCGAACCATTGTGAGATAATTCTTTGGACTCGGGTTCATACCTTGATTATGGTTCCTAGTGATCCATGCATTGGCATAGAACTCTTGAACCATTAAGATTCCGACTTGTTGCATGGGGTTGGTTAAGACCTCCCAACCTCTTCTTCGGACTTCATGTCCCAGATACTCATTTTTCTTGAGCTTGAAAGGGACCTCAGGGATCACCTTCTTCTTTGCCACAGCATCATAGAAGTGGTCTTGATGGCTCTTGGAGATGAATCTTTCCATCTCCCATGACTCGGAGGTGGAAGCTTTTGTCTTCCCTTTTCCTTTTCTAGAGAATACTCCGGCCTTAGGTGCCATTGATGGTAATGGAAAAACAAAAAGCTTATGCTTTTACCACACCAAACTTAAAATATTGCTCGCCCTCGAGCAAGAGAAGAAAGAAGAGAAGAAGAAGAAGAAGAAAATATGGTAGAGAGGGAGAGAGGTAGGTTCGGCTTAGGTGAAGAAGAAGGGGTTGTGTTGTGTGAAAATGAAGTAGAAAGGAAGGGTATTTATATGGAGAGGGGATAGTATGTATTCGGCCATTTTGGGTGGGAATGGGTGGGAAATTGGTTTTGAATTTTTGAAGGTAGGTGGGGTTTATGGGGAAGAGTGGATGGATGTGAGTGGTGAATGGGGTAATTGGGAAGAGAGATTGAAGTGATTGGTGAAGGGTGTTGGGAAGTGTGATTTGGGGAATACAAATCACAAAAACTAGGATTATTTGGAGGTAAGGTGGGAATATGTTATATGGAATCCTGTGGGGTCCACAGATTCTTGAGAGGATCCTGTGGGGTCCACAGATCCTGTGGTGTCAAGGAATTCCATCCTTGCACCAAATAGGCAAGTAAATTGCCTTTGCACACCATTCTGGCGTTTAAACGCCGTGTGGTGCACATTCTGGGCGTTCAACGCCCATGTAAAGCATGTTTCTGGCGTTGAACGCTAGTTTCATGCTTGTTACTGGCGTTCAGCGCCAGTTTTTCTTCTTTGGGCACATTCCTGGCGTTCAGCGCCAGAATGTTGCTTGTTTCTGGCGTTCAGCGCCAGAATGATGCTCTGTTCTGGCGTTGAACGCCAGCCAGATGCATCTTACTGGTGTTGAACGCCAACCTGTGCGTCCTCCAGGGTGTGATTTTTTTCTTCTGCTGTTTTTGATTTTGTTTTTAATTTTTATGATTTTTTCGTGACTCCTCATGATCATGTACCTAATAAAATACAAAATAACAATAAAATAGAATAAAATAAAGTTAGATAAATAAAATTGGGTTGCCTCCCAACAAGCGCTTCTTTAATGTCAATAGCTTGACAGTGGCTCTCATGGAGCCACAGGGTGATCAGGTCAATGTTGTATAGTTGCCAACACCAAACTTAGAGTTTGGATATGGGGTCTTAACACCAAACTCTAAGTTTGGTTGTGGCCTCACAACACCAAACTTAGAGTTTGACTGTGTGGGCTCTTCTTGACTCTGAACTGAGATAAGCTCTTCATGCTTACTCTCTTTTGTCACAGAGGGATGGCCATGTGCTTTAAACACAAGGTAGTCCCCATTCAATTGAAGGACTAATTCACCTCTTTTGACATCAATCACAGCTTTTGCTGTGGCTAGGAAGGGTCTTCCAAGGATGATGCAATCATCTTCTTCCTTCCTAGTGTCTAATACTATGAAATCAGCAGGGATGTAAAGACCTTCAACTTTTACTAGCACGTCCTCCACTAATCCATAGGGTTGTCTTACTGACTTATCTGCCAATTGTAATGAGAATAAGGCAGGCTGTACCTCAATGATCCCTAGTTTCTCCATTAGAGAGAGTGGCATAAGATTTATTCCTGACCCTAGGTCACACAGGGCCTTGTTAAAGGTCATGGTGCCTATAGTGCAGGGTATTAGGAATTTGCCAGGATCTTGTCTCTTTTGAGGTAAAGTTTTCTGAATCCATGTATTTAGTTCACTAATGAGCAAGGGAGGTTCACCTTCCCAAGTCTCATTACCAAACAATTTGGCATTCAGCTTCATGATAGCTCCTAGATATTGAGCAACTTGCTCTCCAGTCACATCTTCATCCTCTTCAGAGGAAGAATATTCTTCAGAGCTCATGAATGGCAGAAGGAGATTTATTGGAATCTCTATGGTCTCTATATGAGCCTCAGATTCCCTTGGATCCTTAATAGGAGATTCCTTCTTGCTTGAGGGACGTCCCAGGAGGTCTTCCTCACTAGGATTTTCGTCCTCTTCCTCCCTTGTGCTTTCGGCCTTTTTGATCACATCAATGGCTTTGCACTCTCCTTTTGGATTTTCTTCTGTATTGCTTGGGAGAATACTGGGAGGAGTTTCAATGACTTTCTTACTCAGCTGGCCCACTTGTGCCTCTAAATTTCTAATTGAGGATCTTGTTTCATTCATGAAATTGAAAGTGGCCTTTGACATGTCAGAGACTATATTGGCTAAATTAGAAGTGTTTTGTTCAGAATTCTCTGTCTGTTGCTGAGAAGATGATGGATATGGCTTACTATTACTCAGCCTATTGCGTCCACCATTGTTAAAGCCTTGTTGAGGCTTTTGTTGATCCTTCCAGGAGAAATTTGGATGATTTCTCCATGATGAGTTATAGGTGTTTCCATAAGGTTCACCCATGTAATTAACCTCTGCCATGGCAGGGTTCTCAGGATCATAAGCTTCTTCAGAAGCTGCCTCTCTAGTACTACTGGATACATTTTGCCATCCATTCAGACTTTGAGAGATCATGTTGACCTGTTGAGTCAACACTTTGTTCTGAGCCAATATGGCATTTAGAGCATCAATTTCAAGAACTTCTTTCTTCTGAGGTATCCCATTGTTTACGGAATTTCTCTCAGAAGTGTACATGAATTGGTTATTTGCAACCATGTCAATGAGTTCTTGAGCCTCTTCAGGCGTTTTCTTCAGGTGAATAGATCCACCTGCAGAATGGTCCAATGACATTTTCAAAAATTCAGAGAGGCCATAGTAGAATATATCTAATATGGTCCATTCTGAAAACATGTCAGATGGACATCTTTTGGTCAGCTGCTTGTATCTTTCCCAAGCTTCATAGAGGGATTCACCATCTTTTTGTTTGAAGGTTTGAACATCCACTCTCATCTTGCTCAGCTTTTGAGGAGGAAAGAATTTGTCCAAGAAAGCCGTGACCAGCTTATCCCAGGAGTCCAGGCTATCCTTGGGTTGTGAATCCAACCATATTCTAGCTTTGTCTCTTACAGCAAAAGGGAAAAGCATAAGTCTGTAGACTTCAGGATCAACTCCATTCGTCTTTACAGTCTCACAGATCTGCAAGAACTCAGTTAAGAACTGATAGGGATCTTCAGATGGAAGTCCATAAAACTTGCAGTTTTGTTGCATTAAAGCAACTAGCTGAGGTTTCAGCTCAAAGTTATTGGCTCCAATGGCAGGAATGGAGATGCTTCTTCCATCAAACTTGGACGTGGGCTTTGTGAAGTCACCAAGCATTCTCCTTGCATTATTATTATTTTCGGCTGCCATCTCCTTCTCTTGTTCGAAAATTTCTGAAAGGTTGTTTCTGGATTGTTGTAATTTAGCTTCTCTTAATTTTCTCTTCAGAGTCCTTTCAGGTTCTGGATCAATTTCAACAAGAGTGCCTTTATCCTTGTTCCTGCTCATATGAAAGAGAAGAAAACAAGGAAAGAAGAGGAATCCTCTATGTCACAGTATAGAGATTCCTTTATGTTAGTAGAAGAAGGAAGGGGTAGAAGAATGAAGAAGGAGATTCGGATTTTTGGATGAAGAGAGGTGAAGAGAAGTGTTAGTAATTAAATAATTAAATAGAAGAAGAAAAGAGAAGGGAGATTTCGAAAATAATTTTGAAAAAGAGGTTAGTAATTTTCGAAAATTAAAGATAAGATATGATTAAAATTAAAATTTAAAATAAAAAAGAAATTTTTGAAAAAGGGATGAGATATTTTCGAAAATTAGAGAGGGAAAAGTAGTTAGGTGGTTTTGAAAAAGATAAGAAACAAACAAAAAGTTAATTAGTTAGTTGAAAAAGATATTAAAGTCAAATTTGAAAAAGATAAGAAGATAAGATAGATAAGATATTTTGAAATCAAATTTTTGAAAAAGATAAAATTTTGAAAAAGATATGTTTAAAAAGATAAGATATAAAAAAAATGAAAAGATAAGATAGAAAAGATAAAAAAGATTTTAATTTTTAAATTTAAAATTAATTACCTCACTAACAAGAAACTACAAGATAAGATTCTAGAACTTAAAGATTGGACCTTTCTTAACAAGAAAGTAACAAACTTCAAATTTTTGAACCAACCACATTAATTGTTAGCTAATTTTCGAAAATTAGATATAAAGATAAGAAAAAGATTTTGAAAATAATTTGAAAAAGATTTTTGGAATTTTCGAAAAAGAGAAAAAATTGGAAAAGACATGATTTTTGAAAAAGATTTTGAAAATATAAGATTTTTTTTTAAAATTGAAAATTTGACTTGACTTGTAAGAAACAACTAATTTTGAAAATTTTTGACTAAGTCAACTCAAATTTTCGAAAATTATAAGATAAAAAAGGAAAAGATAATTTTTTTAATTTTTTGAATTTTTTAATTATGAGAGAGAAAAACACAATTATGACCCAAAACATAAAAATTTTGGATCAAAACACATGATGCATGCAAGAACACTATGAATGTCATGATGAACACTAAGAACACTTTGAAGATCATGATGAAGATCAAGAACATGATTTTGAAAAAAAAAAAAAATTTATGCAAAGAAAACATGCAAGACACCAAACTTAGAAATCTTTAATGCATGGACTCTAACAAACAAAAATGCATATGACAAACAACAAACAACACAAAACAAGAAATCATCAAGATCAAACAAGAAGACTTGTCAAGAACAACTTGAAGATCATGAAGAACACTATGAATGTATGAAATTTTCGAAAAATGCAAGAAGAATTTTTTAAAGCATGCAATTGACACCAAACTTAAAAATTGACTTAAGACTCAAACAAGAAACACAAAATATTTTTGATTTTTATGATTTTATGAATTTTTTTGTATTTTTATTAATTTTTTTCGAAAATAAGGTTTAGAAAAACGAAAAATAAAAGCAAAATTTTGAAAAAGATTTTTGAAAAGAAAATTACCTAATCTGAGCAACAAGATGAACCGTCAGTTGTCCATACTCGAACAATCCCCGGCAACGGCGCCAAAAACTTGGTGGACGAAATTGTGATCCATATTCTTTAAGTTGCACTCCTTGTAAAATTATGGAATTTGAAATTGGCACGAGTGAACACAACTCCGTTCAACTAACCAGCAAGTGTACTGGGTCGTCCAAGTAATAAACCTTACGTGAGTAAGGGTCGATCCCACAGAGATTGTTGGTATGAAGCAAGCTATGGTCATCTTGTAAATCCCAGTCAGGTTGAATAAAAGAGATTGTTGGATTAAATTTGATTAATAAAATAAAAAGGGATAGAAATACTTATGTAAATCAATGGTGGGAATTTCAGATAAGTGCATGGAGATGCTGTATGGCTCAAGAACGCCTACTCTCCTATGGCTTCAACTCAATCCTTCCTACTCCTTTCCATGGCAAGCTGTGTATAGAGGTTCACCGTTCGACGATGGCTACTTTGAATCCTCTCAGGAAAATGGTCCTCTACGGCTGTCACTCGCATGGTTAATCGTCTGGAGGCATCACCTGGCCGAAGGCTACTTCCCATCCTCGCAGTGAAAACTATGCTCACGCGCTCTGTCACAGCACGGCTAATCACTGGTTGGTTCCCGCTCCTACTGGAATAGAATCCCTTGATTCTTTTGCGTTTGTCACTAACGCCCAGCACTTGTGAGTCTGAAGCACGTCACAATCATTCATTACCGGAATCCTACTCGGAATACCACAGACAAGGTTAGACTTTCCGGATTCCCAGGATCCTACTCGGAATACCACAGACAAGGTGAGACTTTCCGGATTCTCATAAATGCCGCCATCTATCTAGCTTATACCACGAAGATTCTGTTTGGGAATCTAAGAGATACACATTCAAGCTCTGTTGCATGTAGAACGAAGGTGGTTGTCAATCACGCGCGTTCATAGGTGAGAATGATGATGAGCGTCACATAATCATCACATTCATCATGTTCTTGGGTGCGAATGAATATCTTGGAATAAGAATAAGATAGAATTGAATAAAAGAAAATAGAATTGCATTAATACTTGAGGTACAGCAGAGCTCCACACCCTTAATCTATGGTGTGCAGAAACTCCACCGTTGAAAATACATAAGTGAAAGGTTCAGGCATGGCCGAATGGCCAGCCCCCAAAACGTGATCAATAGCCTCTTAGGATGAAGAATAAAACAAAACTGAGACCAAAGATGTAACGTGGTCAAAAGACGACTAATACAATAGTTAAATGTTCTATTTATAATAAACTAGCTCCTAGGGTTTACATGAGTAAGTAATTGATGCATAAACCCACTTCCGGGGCCCACTTGGTGTGTGTTTGGGCTGAGCTTGATCTATCCACGAGCTGAGGCTTTTCTTGGAGTTGAACGCCAAGTTATGACGTGTTTTGGGTGTTCAACTCTGGGTCTTGACGTTTTTCTGGCGTTTAACTCCAGACAGCAGCATGTACTTGGCGTTCAACGCCAAGTTACGTCATAAATTTCCGAATAAAGTATGGACTATTATATATTTCTGGAAAGCTCTGGATGTCTACTTTCCAACGCCGTTGAGAGCGCGCCATTTGGAGTTATGTAGCTCCAGAAAATCCATTTCGAGTGCAGGAAGGTCAGATTCCAACAGCATCAGCAGTCCTTTTGTCAGCCTTTTTCAGATTTTTGCTCAAATCCCTCAATTTCAGCCAGAAATTACCTGAAATCACAGAAAGACACGCAAACTCATAGTAAAGTCCAGAAATGTGAATTTAACATAAAATCTAATGAAAACATCCCTAAAAGTAGCTTGAACTTACTAAAAACTACCTAAAAACAATGCCAAAAAGCGTATAAATTATCCGCTCATCATGCTCCATCCTTAACTGCTCCATGTTGGAACTCAAATCTCCTAAAGAGGTGTTGAGTTGCTCCCAATAGTTGTGTGGAGGGAAATGAATCTCTTGAGGCATCTCAGGGATTTCTTGATGAGGGACTTCCTCATGCTCTTGTTGAGGTCCATGAGTAGGCTCTCTTGTTTGCTCCATCCTCTTTCTAGTGATGGGCTTTTGAGATGAATTTCTCCATCTCCCATGACTCGGAGTTGGAAGCAACTGCCTTTCTTTTCCTCTTCCTAAAGGTTTTTCCAGCCTTAGGTGCCATTAATAGTTATGGAAAAACAAAAAGTAGAGTTTTTTTCCATACCAAACTTAAAAGGTTTGCTCGTCCTCGAGCAAAAGAAGAAAGAAATGATTAGAGGAAGAAGATATGGAGGAGATAGAGGTGTGTGAATGGTTTCACCAAGGGAGGTTTTAGGTAGTTATGATGTATGAAAATGAAGGAGTGATGAGGGGCTTATATAAGAATGGAGTAGAGAGGGAATTCTTGTAATAGGGGTTGGGTTTGGGAGGGAGATGGTTTGAATTTGAATGGGTGGGGGTAGGTGGGTTGTATGATGGTTTTGGAGGAGAAATGTAGGTGATTGGTGGAGGTTATTTTGGAGAAGAGTGTTGTGGAAAGGTGTGTAAAGGAGAGAAAAAGAGTTGGGGTAGGTGGGGTTTTATGATGGATTTTTGGGAAATAGTTGATGGATGTGAGTGGTGAAGAGATTATGGGGAAGAGGGTAGGACTTGATAGGTGAATGGTGTTTGGGGAAGAGTGTTATGAAAAGGTGTAAAGAGGAAAGAGAGTGAGTTGGGGTAAGTGGGGATCCTGTGGGGTCCACAGATCCTGAGGTATCAAGGAATTCTGGTCCCTGTACTTTTCTGGCATTTAAACGCACCTGGACAACCCTTTTTGGCATTTAAACGCCAGTCTGCTGCCTTTCCTGGCGTTAAATGCCAGGCTGATGCCCCTTTCTGGCATTTAACGCCAGCCAGACACCCTTTTCTGGAGTTAAACACCAGTCTGTCTGCCAATTCTGGCGTTTAACACCCAGAATGCTGCCAAACTGGGCGTTAAACGCCCATTTTGCTATCCTTTAAGCCTGTCTTCTAGGGTGTTCTATTTTTCATGCTATTTTTTATTCCGCTTTAATTCTATAGCTGTTTTTGTGACTCCACATGATCATCAACCTAAAGAAAACATAAAATAATAACAGAAAATAAAATGAAAAAATAATTAACATAGATAAATAAGATTGGTTTGCCTCCCAATAAGCACTTCTTTAATGTCAATAGCTTGACAGTGAGCTCTTATAGAGCTTCACAGACACTCAGAGCATGATGGTGGCCTCCCAACACTAAACTTAGAGTTTGAATGTGGGGCCTCTACTTGACTCTGTATTAAGAGAAGCCTTTCATGCTTCCTCTCTATGGTTACAGAGGAAGATCCTTGAGCCTTAAACACAAGGTAGTCCTCATGCAGTTGCAGGACCAACTCTCTGCTGTCCACATCAATCACAGCTCTTAGTGTGTGATAAAACCCCATTTGTAGGGTTTATCTTGTATTGATTTTAGGAGATTTTATCACCTTTTACCCACATTTATTCAATGAAATAGCATGGTTTCATGATTGTCTCCTAAATTGTGCTTAAGTATGAAAACATGCTTTTAGACCTTTAAATTGATGATTTTAATTCACATTTGATTCCACTAGATGCCTTGATATGTTTGTTAGTGAATTCAGATTGAAAAGGCTAGGAATGGACCAAAGAGATGGAGAGGAAAGCATGCAAAGTGGAGAACACATGAAAAAGCCAAAGATTTGGATACACTCATCCACGCGCACGCGCACTAGACGCGCGCGTGGATTGCAAAAACTCGAGGGACACGCACGTGCACTGTACACATACGCGTCGGTGGTCACACGTGATTTTTAAATAGAAAACGTGTCCAGCTATTTCTGAGAAGCTGTGGGGCCCAGTTACAACCAACTTTGGCGCCAGAAGTGCTTTAAAGGACTAAGGAGTGAAGGGAATTGACATCTTTTGTTCATTCATTCACATTAGGATTAGGAGTAGTTAGTTTTAGAAAGAGAAGCTCTCACTTCTCTCTAGAATTAGGATTAGGTTTAGATTAGAATTTCTAGATCTAGGTTTTAGTTCATGTTCTTCTCTACTTCTACTTCTCAATTCCTTGTTGTTACATTCATCATTCTTCTATTCTTTTATTGTAATTTCTTTTATGTTGTTTCTATGCTTTATTGTTGATCTACTCTTGTTCCTTCTATTCTCTTTCAATTCAATTTGAGTTAATTCATAATAATTGTGTTTCTTTTGATTTGTTGTTGTTAATTTCCTTGCAATTGAGTAGTCTAGATTTACTTTCCTTGCAATTTTACTATGCTTTCCTTTTGTGCTCTCCAAGTGTTTGATTAAATGCCTGGAAAGATTTCAGAGTAGATTTTAGTGCTCTTGGCTAGGAAAGGTAACTTAGGAACTCTTGAGTTACTAACGTCCAAGTAATTGATGATTGGGAGCCATTAACTCTAGTTCTCACTAATTGATTTGGTGGAGAATTAGGACTTATGCACTTGGATTGATATAGCTCATTTACCTTTCCGTTACTAGTTACTAGTTAAAAGATGATTTAATGGGATTGATCTTTACCAATTCTCATGTTATGGTTAATGATTAGGACAGAAATCCTTGACCACCAAACCTTGCCAAGACCTTTTTGTCATTTGATTTCCTTTACCATTTACTTTTCATGTTTCTCATTCAAAACCCCAAAAATATACCTCATAACCAATAACAAGACACTTTATTGTGATTCCTAAGAAGAACGACCCGGGATTTGAATACTTTGGTTATTAATTTTAGGGGTTTGTTACTTGTGACAAACAAATGTTTGTATGAAAGGATTATTGTTGGTTTAGAAACTATACTTGCAACGAGAGTTCATTTGTGAAATTCTAGACCACACAAAAATCCAATCATCAAAACAGTGCCGTTTCCGGGGAGTTGCAATGGTGTTATGTTATTGGTTATTGTATATATGTGAATATTGTGAATAGCTTGATTTTTATTTTTTTTTGTTAGTATTTGCTAGTTTTAGGATTTGGTTTTCTTTATTTCTCATTTGATTTTATTTTTCTTTTCTCTTGCTATCATGAATTCTCACTTTGGCTATGAGTTTGGTTCTAACTATGTTGTAGATAGTGGGAGCTACAATGAGGATGTATATCAAGGATGGAACAACCAAAGGTGGGAGGAGCCATATGCATATGATCAATCCTCATGGCAACAACCTCCACCAATGTACTATGAAGAAGAGCCATTCTATGATGCATACCAATCCAATGGCTATGGTGAATCTCCTTGTGATTTTCAAGAACCACCACCATATGCTTATGAGCCATACCCTCAACATAGCCCTCAACCATACTCACAAGTCTCTTTTCACCCAACACCTCCATATGACCCTACTCCTTATGAACCATACCAACCATCTTTTAAGCCATATGAACCATATATGGAACCACCACAATATCAACCCTTCCAAGAACCACCTTCTCCATACCATGACCAAGATGAACCACCTCCAATGTATGACAATTTTCAACCACAAGATGAATTCTACCTTCCACCACAACCCTCCATGGAAGAATATCCATGTCCATCTTTCAAGGAAGCAATGGATCGGCTTCAAGCAACCGTCTATCAAAAGATAGATGCATGGGATTCATATCACATGTCCAAAGATGATTGCGGAAGAGCAACCGACGAGGGTAGCATGAAGGGGATTGTAGAATCTCAACTTAAGAACAATAGATTGGAGTGTGTTGAGCAATAAGTAGAACAAATGGAGTACATAGAACCACCACATCCTCACTATGATGAACCACCTTCCTATTATAAACCCTCCCTCCAAAATGATGAACCCTTCCATCCACCCCAACCTCTAATGGATGACATCCTTGGTGTTCTTATTCAAGGGCAAGAAGAGATGAAAAGGGATGTATAAAATTTTATGGCCTCCTTGGATACGGTAACAAATCAATTAGCCTCCCAATGCTTGAATATTCAAGGAACTCCTATAGCTACATGTGAAAAATCTAAGGAAGAGCAAAGCATGAAGGAGAGGTTGGAAACTCCGGTGAAAAAGGAGGAGTGCTACTTTGTGTTAGAACAATTGGAGGAACCTATGATTATTGAAGAAGAGGAAGAAGTGGTTGAAGACTTAGGAGATGCGGAACCTCCATGGGAACCTAGAGTTATATAAAACCCCTCCAAGAAGATTGAAGTTGATGTTGAGGAGGAGCATGCACAACCTCCAAGGCATATCCCATATGAAGACTTGGAAGGAACGGAGCAAGAGTTGAGTTCTCTTGGTGATGACGATCAAGCATCAAATCTTAGTGGTGGTGAATCCTTTGAACTTGAAGAACCTTCTCTTGATGAGATAGAAAGCGATGTGGATGTAGATTTCTCTCGTCCTCCCATTTATAATTTGAGTGACGGAGAAGAGTTAGATGAAATCGACGAACAAAGGCTTGAATTTGAAAAATCTTATGAAGAGGTGGAAGTCCTTAGAAAAAGAAGGATGGGAGTTGAGTACGCTTTGTCAAGATCCTTGGAAGCTTATTTGCCTAGGTTATCATATATTCCTTCACTTGAGTGGGAAAAACTCATTTCTATTAGCTTTATTGTCCCACTTGAGTATGGTTTGCTTGAAACAGATGGTCAACTTAGGATGATTTGTGGGATAAAGCATAAGAGAAGAACGTTTAGTGGATGGCGTTGCAAATCAAGGCTCATTTTGGTTGGTACTTCAAAGCTTAGATGCAAGGGTTGGGCTAGTGCTCAATTGAATGGGTCTAAAAAGAGAGTTTGGTATCACCTTGAGAATGCATCTTGCTTACCACCCGGATGGATTAATGATGATCAACCTCAAGACGAGTGTGAAAATAAAGTGTGGGATCCCAGATTACAAGATGAGTATCAACTTTGGGAGCCCTTAGCGTGTGAGGAACTCCATCAAGGCTTGAAGTTATTGTCTCTGAAGAATAAAGCTTATTGGAGATTCAAGCATTGGTGGATGTTCAAGGATGGGTTCAAGCACAAGCCACCTTGAGAGGAGCTCCCCATAAGTCCAACTTAAGGACAATAAACAAAAGTGCTAGGTGGGAGACACCCCACCATGGTAAACTCTTTTCATTTTTCTCTTTTGTAAATATTGATAAAACTTAATTTGATTTCATGTTTAGTTTAGTTAGTTGAGTATATTTTGTGGTACAATATGTTAAATATGGTTTTAGGGTGTTTTGGTACCTGTTCGGAGGTTTGGAAGGCTTGGTTTGTGATGAGGATTATTATTTTGGTGGAGACAAGAATCTCTCCCAAAACAACACCAATCTAACCGGCAAGTGCACCGGGTCGCATCAAGTAATAAAAACTCACGGGAGTGAGGTCGATCCCACAGGGATTGAAGGATTGAGCAATTTTAGTTTAGTGGTTGATTTAGTCAAGCAAATCAAGATTTGGTTGATTGATTGTTGATTGGCAGAATTTAAATTGCATTGAAAGTAAAGGGAATGGGAAATTGGCATGAATTTAAAGATAACAAAAATTAAAGTGCTGAATCTTAAGAAACAAGAAATTAAGTGGCAGAAACTTAAAGAGCAAGAAATGTAAATTGCGAGAATCTTAAATGGCAAGAAATGTAAATGACTTGAAATGTAAAGGGGATTGGGACTTGGATTTGCAGGAATTAAACAAAGAGAAGTTGAATTGCATCAAATAGAAGAGTAAATGGGAATTGGGGTTGGATCGGATTTAAAGCAGGAAAGTAAATGAACAAGTGAAGCAAGAAACAGAGAATTGAAATGGGAAAATTAGATCTCAGGACCCAGAGACTAGAAAACCAAGTCTAGATCTTAATGCCTTCCTAGATCCAACAAGAACAATAGTAAAAGAATTGTAAATTGCAAAGAAAATAGAAGAAGAACAATTAACAGAGAACTAAATTCAATTAAGCAGTAAAAAGAGATCCAAGGATGAGATTGAAACAGAATTCCTTCAATTCTCCAACCCAAGATCCAAGACAATTGTAATTGAAATTAAAAGTAATAAAACTAAGAGGAAGAGAATGGAATTCTCCTTCCCCAAACTAAGAAACTAAAGATCACTCTCTGTAACTAAAATCTAAAGGAAAGCTCTATCAAAAATTCTAAAAAGGGAACTCCCCGATTAACTTGAATTCTAGCCTATTTATACACTTTCTTCAATTGATCTTCAAGCTTTGAGTTGGGCCCTTGCTCTTGGTGGAATTGGGTTGAAAGAGGCCTTGGTTGATTGCTCTTGAAGTTTGGAGAGAAACCCAAGTGAACCAATTGAACCGGATTTGGGTTTTGCAAAGTTGGATTCAAAGTTAGCCTCAAAGTTAGGGGTCTAACTTTGAGGCCAACTTTTCATATCAGCAAGCATCACTTTCTGCCACTCACGTTGGTGCCAACGTTAGGGGGCTAACTTTGACCCTAACGTTGGCCTTGCCTTGAATGCTTGTGGCGCCAACGTTAGCCTCCAAGTTAGGGGGCTAACGTTGGCGCAAACGTTGGCAGCCCCTGGGAGTAAATTTCCATGCCAACGTTAGCCTCCAAGTTAGGGGGCTAACGTTGGCGCAAACGTTGGCAGCCCCTGGGAGTAAATTTCCATGCCAACGTTAGCCTCTAAGTTAGGGGGCTAACGTTGGCGCAAACGTGGAACACCCTGGGAAGCATTTTCAATTTCCAACGTTAGCCTCCAAGTTAGGGGGCTAACGTTGAGGCTAACTTTTCATCCAAAAGTTTGTGCCAACGTTTGAGGGCTAACTTCAAGTCCAACTTTATTCTTCCTGGTTCAATTTCACTTGTTTCATTATCTTCTCTTAGCTTCTAGCCATTCCTTCTTACTTCAACCCTTTCCCAAGCTTTCTTCACCTATCATAAATCAATCAAACACATCAAAGCTATGCTCAAAAATCATGAGATGATCATTCTATCCTAATATGCATCAATTATGGCATCAAACCTCATGAAATTGCATTAATTTATCTATGGTTGATTCAATCAAAGGAAGCATGAAAATCTACCTCATTTAGCTTGCTTAAGCCTCAAGAAAGTGCATAATTTAATCAAAAACAAAAGAAAGAGACTAGTGAAACTAGGCTAAGATGACTTGTCATCAGTTTGGTGCAAGAACCTGAAAAAAATTTTGAAAAACAGAGCACCATCCACGCGTATGCGCACTTGGCGCGTACGCGCACCTCAAGCATTTTCGACCATCCACGCGCACGCGTACATGGCGCATATGCGTGGATGCAAAAATTCCACCCTCGGCCAAAATCTCGAGAGTTAGTCCTGCACTGTGCGAACATTATGCCTCTAGCACAAACCAACCTGCGCGCACGCGTACACCACGCGTATGCGTCGACTCTCTCGAACGCCATCCGCGCATACGCGTACATCGTGCGTACGCGTACATTGCGCATACGCGCTGATCCTATTTCACCCCTGCCACACGCACGGATGCAGCGCGTGTCCGTGTGGATCACCTTATTCCACACATCTTCTTTTTCCCTCTTCTTTCCATTTCTTTTCTTCTCCTTTCCCCTTCCCTTCTCCTACCCCCATCCAACACTTCCAAATACCATCTATAACCATTTCTTTTAGTTAGATAGGTTGTGTAGTAGTTTAATTTTCATTTTATTCTCTCTCTTTCATTATAAGTGTTGGACTATTGATTTTGTGTACTATACATTGCTGCTTATTATTAATGGATTGCTATTTTAGCATGATCATTCTGGGATATCCATTGTTGGATTCCATTGTTTAGGTTATATTTTATTACTTGGTTTTGAGTTTCTCATGTTTGATATCTTTTTATACCAAGTACATGTGACATTGCCTTCAAGCTTCTAAATCTTTTTAATTGCATGATTTGACCACCATGTGATTTGAATCATATTCTTGATTAGGCAATTTATTGATATTGGATGTTGTGCATTTACCTTAATGCATTGGTCTTCTTGATCATATGCATCCATATGCTATCCTTTGCTTGAATGCTTTCATGCTTCTTTATCGCTTGATTGGTTGTCTTAAACTACAACTTTAAAGTACTTCAAGCACACTAGATTGAGCGTAGTGCATACTTTTTTGTATAATTGTGACAACGCTTTTTATGCTAGTGTGCGTGTGTTCTAAATTGCGCGCAATTTAGAATTCACACACCTATTTGTCATTAATGTCACACTAATTCACTCACCCAATTCTAGTGATTTACCTCATTCTAACAATGTAAGCTTCCTTGCTTTTGTATTTACTGGTTCTCTTATTTGATTTTCTAATTTTTATTGAGGATTCACCATAAGAAAAAACAGAAGTAGAAGAAAGAACACGCAGCACCGGTTGATCTACCAGCTGAAGGTAGCAACGCGGAGAGTCACCATACCCCCTTGCTCATCTTTGAGTGCATCGAGGACGGTGCAAACTTTTAAGTGTGGGGAGGTCGTCCGACCGTTCAGCGTTTTTTGGTGACAAGTTTCTAATCCCAACACTTTTGCATTTCATTTTAGGACTTTTAAGACTTTTTATTGTATATATATACAATAAGCTTAGTCAAAATCATGAAATTCTCCAAGAAAGACATTCTTAATAGGGCATTGGCATCCCAATTGAATTGAGTGAAAACTTCTCATTCAACTTGCTTGACTTATATATATTGTGGAACATGATTTTTGAGCTAAGACCACACAACCTTGGGAGTTTTGAGCCTAATTGCGTGGTTACATCTTATAACCACTTATTTTCCTTCTTGTGTGCATTATTCTCTTTCTATAATTGTAATCTTTGATTGGTTTGATTCTCTATTTCCATTTTTTTGTGTATTCATGCATTTATATGATTGAGGCCATCATTTCATTTAGCTCACTTACCCAAATAGCCTTACCCTTTACTCTCCATTGTTAGCCAATTTTGAGCCTACGATTAACCCACTTGTTCTTAATTTAGCACATTACAAGCCTTAAAGCGAAAAATAATAAATGTCCTTTATTTGGATCTTTGATTAGCTTAGGCTAGTGAGTGTGAGTATCATTCAAGTGTGGGAAACTTGGGACATTGGTTGAGGTAAAAGGATATTTTTGTTTTGTATTTCTATATTTGGGAATCGGGTACATACTCATGTGTTAATCAAATGTATAGACCTTATGCATTGATGTTCTTGTACAAAGTTTGAAAGAAGAAAAAAATGAGAAAAACAAAAGAAAAAAAGAAAAAAATGAAGAAGAAAAGAAAAAAAAGAAAGAATAAAAGGGGACAAAATGCCCCAAAGTAAAGTTCAATAAAGTTCAATGCATATGTGTTGTGAAATCAAAAGAAAATGCATGAGTATGTAAAAAGTGAAAGATGGATAGTTAGGTTAGTTCTAATTGTATAGGTTGTCATAGGTTAGGTGGGAAAATCTAGGTTAATCAAAGATTCAAATCTCAAGCCCAATTGACAAAATATGCATCCTACCTTGACCCTAGCCCCATTACAACCTATGAAAAGACCTCATGATAATTGTATGCTTGCATGAAATAATTGTTGATTGTTAGAAGAAAAACAAGTCTTAGAAAGCATGATTAGGGGAGGATTGAGTAGATCGACCCTATACACTTGAGCGAATAGAGTGCAAACACATCCAGTGAGGGTTCGATGCTCAATTACATGTCTCCACCTATGATCATCACTTTTCATGCAAGTTTGTAAAAATATTCAATAACTCAATTCAATTGTGGATTTGATTTGACTGCTATCGCTTAGGCCCTTAAGCTCATACATGTTCTCTTGGGAATTGAATTATTTTGACCAAGCACTTGCATTCATGTAGATAGTCACATATAGTTTAGATTGCATATAGTTTATTCACACTGAATAAGTGTTGATATCCTTTGTTCATTCTTGGTTTAAGCATGAGGACATGCTTGGTTTAAGTGTGGGGAGGTTGATAAACCCCCATTTGTAAGGTTTATCTTGTATTGATTTTAGGGAATTTTATCACCTTTTACCCACATTTATTCAATGGAATAGCATGGTTTCATGATTGTCTCCTAAATTGTGCTAAAGTGTGAAAACATGCTTTTAGACCTTTAAATTGATGATTTTAATTCACCTTTGATTCCACTAGATGCCTTGATATGTTTGTTAGTGAATTCAGATTCAAAAGGCTAGGAATGGATCAAAGGGATGGAGAGGAAAGCATGTAAAGTGGAGAACACATGAAAAAGCCAAAGATTTGGACACACTCATCCACACGCACGTGCACTAGATGCGCACGCGTGGATCGCGAAAACTCGAGGGACGTGCACGCGTACTGTACGCATACGTGTCGGTGGCCACACGTGATTTTTAAATAGAAAACATGCCTAACGATTTCTGAGAAGCTGTGGGGCCCATTTGTAACCAACTTTGGTGCCAGAAGTGCTTTAAAGGACCAAGGAATGAAAGGAATTGACATCTTTTGTTCATTTATTCACATTAGGATTAGAAGTAGTTAGTTTTAGAGAGAGAAGCTTTCACTTCTCTCTAGAATTAGGATTAGGTTTAGATCAGAAGTTCTAGATCTAGGTTTTAGTTCATGTTCTCTTCTACTTCTACTTCTCAATTCCTTATTGTTACATTCATCATTCTTCTATTCTTTTGTTGTAATTTCCTTTATGTTATTTCTATGCTTTAATGTAGATCTACTCTTGTTCCTTCTATTCTCTTTCAATTCAATTTGAGGTAATTCATAATAATTGTGTTTCTTTTGATTTGTTGTTGTTAATTTCCTTGCAATTGAGTAGTGTAGATTTACTTTCCTTGCAATTTTACTATGCTTTCCTTTTGTGCTCTCCAAGTGTTTGATGAAAAGCTTGGAAAGATGTTAGAGTAGATTTTAGTGCTCTTGGCTTGGAAAGATAACTTAGGAACTATTGAGTTACTAATGTCCAAGTAATCGATGATTAGGAGCCATTAACTCTAGTTCTCACTAACTGATTTAGTGGAGAATTAGTACTTCTGGACTTGGATTGATATAGCACATTCGCCTTTCCTTTACTAGTTACTAGTTAGAGGATGATTTAATGGGATTGATCCTTGCCAATTCTCATGTTGTGGTTAGTGATTAGGACAGAGATCCTTGACCACCAAACCTTGCCAAGACCTTTTTGTCAATTGCTTTCCTTTACCATTTACTTTTCATGTTTCTCATCCAAAACCCCAAAAACATACCTCATAACCAATAACAAGACACTTTATTGTGATTCCTAGGGAGAACGACCTGAGGTTTGAATACTTCGGTTATTAATTTTAGGGGTTTGTTACTTGTGACAAACAAATGTTTGTATGAAAGGATTATTGTTGGTTTACAAACTATACTTGCAACGAGAGTTTATTTGTGAAATTCTAGACCACACAAAAATCCAATCATCACCGTGGCTAAGAAGGGTCTTCCAAGGATGATGGATTCATCCTCATCCTTCCCAGTGTCTAGAATTATGAAGTCAACAGGGATGTAAACGCCTTCAACCTTCACTAAGACATCCTCTACAAGTTCATAAGCCTATTTTATTGATTTGTCTACCATCTCTAGTGAGATTTTTGCAGCTTGTACCTCAAAGATCCCCAGTTTCTCCATTACAGACAGTGGTATGAGGTTAATACTTGTACCAAGGTCACACAGAGCCTTCTCAAAGGTCATGGTGCCTATGGTGCAAGGAATTAAGAACCTTCCAGGATCCGATTTCTTTTGAGGTAATTTCTGCTGAACCAAGGTATTCAGTTCCTTAATGAGCAATGGAGGTCCATCCTCCCAAGTCTCATTACCAAATAGCTTGGCATTCAGCTTTATGATTGCTCCAAGATACCGAGCAACTTGCTCTTCAACAAGATCTTCATCCTCATCAGAGGAAGAATCTTCATCAGAGCTCATGAACTACAGCATTAAGTTCCATGGAATCTCTATGGTCTCTATATGAGACTCAGATTCTTTTGGTTCCTCAATAGGGATTTCCTTATTGGTCAGTGAACGTCCAACAAGGTCTTCCTCACTGAAAATCATTGCCTTTTTACTCTCTCTAGGTTCGGCCACTTTGGATATAGTTATGGCCTTGCACTCTCTTTTGGGATTCTCTTATGTACTGCTTGGAAGAGTACTATGAGGGATTTCAATAACTCTTTTACTCAGCTGACCCACTTGTGTCTCCAAATTTCTGATGGAGGACCTTGTTTCAGTCATGAAACTAAGAGTGGTCTTAGATAGATCAGAGACTATGGTTGCTAAGCCAGAGAGGCTCTGCTCAGAAATCTCTGTCTATTGCTGAGAAGATGATGGAAAAGGCTTGCTATTGCCAAACCTATTTCTCCCATCATTATTATTATTGAAGCCTTGTTGAGGCTTTTGTTGATCTTTCCATGAGAAATTCGGATGATTTTATCATGAAGGATTATAGGTGTTTCCATCGGATTCTCCCATGCAATTCACCTCTTCCATTGTAGGATTCTCAGGGTCATAAGCTTCTCCTTCAGAGGAGGCTTCTTTAGTACTACCGAATGCAGCTTGCAACTCAGTCAGATTCTGAGAAATCATATTGACTTGCTGAGTCAATATTTTGTTCTGAGCCAATATAGCATTCAAAGTATCAATTTTAAGAACTCCTTTCTTCTGAGTCATCCGATTATTCACAGGAATTCTTTCAAAATTGTACATAAACTGGTTATTTGCAACCATCTCAATGAGTTTCTGGGCTTCTGCAGGGGTTTTCTTCAGATGAAGAGATCCACCAGCAGAGTGGTCCAATGACATCTTGGACAATTTAGACATACCATCAAAAAATATACATAAGATGCTTCATTCTGAAAGCATGTCAGAAGGACACCTTCTGATCAATCGCTTGTATCTTTCCCAAGCTTCATAGAGGAATTCACCTTCCTTCTGTCTGAAGGTTTGGACTTCCACTCTAAGCTTGCTCATCTTTTGAGGTGGAAAGAATTTGGCCAAGAAAGTATTGACCAACTTTTCCCAAGAGTTCAGGCTTTCCCTAGGTTGTGAGTCTAACCATATCGTAGCTCTGTCTCTTACAGCAAAGGGGAAAAGCATAAGTCTATAGACCTCGGGATCAACCCCATTGGTCTTAACAGTGTCACAGATTTGCAAGAATTCAGCTAAGAACTGATGAGGATCTTCTAATGGAAGTCCATGAAACTTGCAGTTCTGCTGCATTAGAGAAACTAATTGAGGCTTAAGCTCAAAGTTGTTTGCTCCAATTGCAGGAATTGAGATGCTTCTTCCATAGAAGTTGGAAGTTGGTGCAGTAAAGTCACCAAGCATCTTCCTTGCATCTCCACCATTGTTCTCAGGTTCAGCTTCCATGTCTACCTCTTTTTCAAAATTTGCTATAAGGTCCTCTCCGAAGTGTTATGCTTTAGCTTCTCTTAGCTTCCTCTTCAGAGTCCTTTCAGGTTCAGGATCAGCTTCAACAAGAATGTCTTTATCTCTATTCCTATAGATATGAAAAAGAAGAGAACAAAGGGAGTAGTAGAATCCTCTATGTCACAGTATAGAGATTCCTTTATGTGAGTATAAGAATAGAAGAATAGAAGAAGGAGAAAAGAGAGGAGATGAGTAATTTGAACAGAGAAAAGAGAGAGGGGTTTGAATTATGAGTAGAAGAGAAGTGTTAGTGATTAAATATAATAAATAGAAAGAGATGAGAGAGAGAGTATTCGAATTTTAAAATAGGGAAAAGAAAAATATTTTTATTTTTATTTAATTAATTTAGTTAGTTTCGAAAATTTGAAAAAGAAATAGAAGAAAATTAAAAACTAAAATAGTTAGTTAATTAAAAAGATTTTTGAAAAAGTGTTTAGTAATTTTCGAAAATTAGAAGTGGAAAAGTAGTTAGGTGATTTTGAAAAAGACAAGAAATAGTAAACCTTTTAAAATTAAACAAACAAGTCAAGTAGTTAGTTAAAAAAGATTTGAAAATAAATTTTGAAAAGATAAGAAGTTAGAAAAAGATTTTGAAATTAAAATTTTAAAAAGATATGATTGAAAACTTTTTATTTTTTTTGAAAAAGAATTGAAAAAGAAATTAAAAAGATTTGAATTTTAAAATTAAAGTTGATGACTTGACTAACAAGAAACTAAAAGATATGATTCTAGAATTCAAAGAATGAACTTTTCTTAACAAGAAAGTAACAAACTTGAAATTTTTGAATCAAAACATTAATTTTTAGCAAGGATTTTCGAAAATATGAAATAAAATTAAGAAAAATATTTTGAAAAATTAGTTTTAAAATTTTCGAAAACAATAAAAGAAAAATGAAAAAGATTTTGAAAAATTTTAAGAATGAAATTCGAAAATCATAAAAAAATGAAAAAGAATTGATTTTGAAAAAGATTTGAAAAGATAAAGTTTTTAAATTGAAATTTTGACTTGACTAACAAGAAACAACTAAATTTTAAAAATTTTAGACCAAGTCAACTCAAAATTTCGAAAATTATGAGAAGAATAAGGAAAATATATTTTTTTGACTTTTGAATTTTTAATGAGGAGAGAGAAAAATAACAAAATGAAACAAAACATAAAAATTTAAGATCAAAACAAATAATGCATGCAAGAACACTTTGAATGTCAAGATGAACACCAAGAACACTTTGAAGGACATGATGAACATCAAGAACATATTTTTGAAAATTTTTAAGAAAAGAAAGATATGCAAGACACCAAACTTAAAAACTTTTGTACTAAGGACACTAACAATTCGAAAATGCACCAGAAAAACAAGAAAAGACACAAAACAAGAAAAATTAAAGATCAAACAAGGAAAATCATCAAGAACAACTTGAAGATCAAAGAAGAACACAATGCATGAATTTTCGAAAATCTAAGAAAAATTAAAAATATGCAATTGACACCAAACTTAAAATTTGACACTAGACTCAAACAAGAAACAAAAATTTTTTTTGGTTTTATGATTTTATTTAATTTTTTTCTTTTTTTAAAAAAAAACTTTTTGAAAAGAAAATAAAGGTTGAAACAAGAAAGAAGGTTACCTAATCTAAGCAACAAGATGAACCGTCAGTTGTCCAAACTCGAACAATTCCCGGCAACGGCGCCAAAAACTTGGTGCACGGAATTGTGATCACATTTTTCACAACTCCGGTACAACTAACCAACAAGTGCACTGGGTCGTCCAAGTAATAAAACCTTACACGAATAAGGGTCGATCCCACGGAGATTGCCGGCTTGAAGCAAGCTATGGTCATCCTGTAAATCTTAGTCAGGCAGATTCAATTGGTTATGAGTTTTGATAATTGAAAGATAAATAAAACGCAAATTAAAATAAAGATACTTATGTAATTCATTGGTGGAAATTTCAGATAAGCGTTTGTAGATGCTTTGTTGCTTCTGAACCTCTGCTTTCCTATTGTCTTCATCCAATCATGCGTGCTCGCTTCCATGGCAAGCTGTATGTTGGTGGATCACCGATGTCAATGGCTACCATCCGTCCTCTCAGTGAAAATGGTCTAGCTACAGTTTCTGTACGACTAATCAACTGTCAGATTTCTCGTCTCGGATGAAAAATACCAGGCACAGCTACCGCACGGCTAATCATCTGTCGGTTCTCACTTGTGTCGGAATAGGATCTCTCTATTCTTTTGCACACTGTCACTACGCCCAACATTCGTGAGTTTGAAGCTCGTCACAGTCATCCCTTCCCAGATCCTACTCGGAATACCACAGACAAGGTTTAGACTTTCTAGATCTCAGGAATGCTGCCAATTGGTTCTAGCTTATACCACGAAAGTTCTAACCTCACGGACTCGGTCCGTGGATCAGAGACCCAAGAGACTATAATCTGGCTGTCATCCAATGACTACGTTAAACATCATGTAGACCGCTTGTGGTTGTCAGGCACGCGGATCTTGGCTAAGCGAGTAACGAAGATAATGAGTTATTGTAACGGGTCATCCCTTCATTCTGACTTAACTGAATCAAGTACAAAAGTATATCTTGGAGAAGAAGTAAGTGTGAATTGAAAGAGAAACAATAGTACTTGCAGTAATTCATGAAGAACAGCAGAGCTCCGCACCTTAATCTATGAGGTGTAGAAACTCCACCGTTGGAAAATACATAAGAGAAAATAGCCTAGGCATGGCCGTGAGGCCAGCCAAGCATGAAGTTCATAAAAAGGATCTAAATACAATAAGAAAGACTAGTATTTATACTAAACTAGTTACTAAGGATTATAGAAAATAAGTAACTAAGTGCAGATAGTGCAAAAATCTACTTCCGGGGCCCACTTGGTGTGTGCTTGGGATGAGCATTGAGCTTTACACGTTCATAGGCCTTTTCTAGAGTTAAACACCAGCTTGGATGCCAGTTTGGGCATTTAACTCCAGTTCTGGTACCAGTTCCAGCGTTTTACGCCAGAAAAAGGTCTCTGATGGGCGTTTGAACATCTGTTTAGGCCATCAAATCTCGGGCAAAGTATGAACTATTATACATTTCTGGAAAGCTCAAGATGTCTACTTTCCAACGCAGTTGAGAGCGCGCCAATTGCGCTTCCATAACTCTAAAAAATCCACTTCGAGTGCAGGAGGGTCAGAATCCAACAGCATTTGTAGTCCTTTCTCAGCCTCTGAATTAGACTTTTGCTCAGGTCCCTCAATTTCAGCCAGAAAATACCTGAAATTACAGAAAAATAGACAAACTCATAGTAAAGTCCAGAATTGTGATTTTTGCATAAAAACTTATAAAAATATAATAAAAAGTAACTAAAATATACTAAAAACTATGTAAAAACAATGCCAAAAAGCGTATAAATTATCCGCTCATCAGCTGGCAAAACCTTCAGTAACACGTCATCGTTTTGAAGAGCCTTTAGAAGTTTGGATTTAAAGTCACTTGAGATTTGTAATTGACTCAAACACAGAGTTCTAGACAATTCTTGAACACCAATCTTCAGGCTCTCGAATGCCTTGAGCAGCTCCTCTTCTCAAAGCATTATCCAAGCCGCATACAACGACTTCTGATTTCACGCATCTGCCACAACATTTGCTTTCCTTGGATGGTAATTCAACTCAAAGTCATAGTCTTTCAGTAACTCCATCCACTTCCTCTGCTGCATATTAAGCTCTTTCTGATCAAAGAGGTTTTTCAAGCTCTTATGATCAGAGAAAACTCGGCCCATAGAGGTAATGCACAAACACAACCGCAGCGAGTTCCAGGTCGTGTGTCAAGTAATTAACTTCATGAGGTCTCAACTGTTGTGAGGCATACGCCACCACATTTCGGTGCTGCATCAGCATGCACCCGAGACCCTTTAGTGAGGCATCACAATATACCTCAAATGGTTCATTCGGCTCGGCTAACACCAACATAGGCGCGGTGGTCAACTTTTGCTTCAGCTCTTGGAAACTTTCCTCACACTCAGAAGTCTAAACAAATGGCACATCCTTGCGGGTGAACTTTGTCAATGGCAAAGCTATTTACAAAAAGCCTTTGATGAATCTCCAATAGTAGCCAGCTAAGCCCAGCAAACTCCTTATCTCAGTTACTGAGGTCAGTCGTCCCCAATCCATCACTGCTTCCACCTTAGAAGGATCTACGGCTATCCCTTGTTTACTCACTACATGGCCGAGAAACTTCACTTTATCCTTCCAGAATTCACATTTGGACAGTTTCGCATAGAGTTTCCTTTCCTTTACTATCTACAACATGGTCCTCAAGTGTTCTACATGCTCTTCTTCAGTCTTGGAGTAAATCAATATGTCGTCAATGAAGACAACAACAAATTTATCTAGAAACGGAAGGAAAATTCTGTTCATATAATCCATAAACACTACAGGAGCGTTTGTCAACCCAAAAGACATTACAGTGTACTTGTAATGACCATAACGAGTCCTAAAAGCGGTCTTAGGGATGTCCTCATCTCTCACCCTTCTCTGGTGATAACCGGATCGTAAATCAATCTTGGAGAAAACCCCGGCTCCTTCCAATTGATCCATGAGATCGTCAATCCTCGGTAGTGGGTACTTATTCTTTATTGTGACCTTGTTCAGTTGCCTGTAATCCACACAGAGCCGCATACTCCCGTCTTTCTTCTTCACCAGTAACGCCGGCGCTCCCCATGGAGAAACACTAGGGCGGATAAAGCGCTTGCTCATTAAATCTTCCAACTGAGCCTTGAGTTCAGTTGATTTCAAAGGTGACATTCTGTAAGGGGCAATCGAAATTGGCCCTGTTCCCAGACCAACTTAATTACAAATTCAACTTCTTGGCTAGGAGAAAATTCCTCAATGTCATCAAGAAACACCTCAAGAAATTCACAAAAAATTGGGATTTGCTCTAAACTTTGTTCCTCACATAACACACTCGTAGCTAATAGCATAACGCCTTGACATTCCTGTCCCGAACAATTTACTACCACGTAGTTCAAGTAACAGCCATTCACCACAATCATCCCTTCCGATCCTTCTGGCATAAAATGCAACAATTTCTCAAAACAGTTCAACAAGACGTGATTCTTAGATAACCAGTCCAACTCCAAAATAAGATCAAGACCATTCATCAGCAAGCAGATTAAATCATGGACAAAATCACGTTGCTTAACCCTAAATAAAACTTGCGGACATCCTAACCTAGTCACCATGGCATCATGAGTGGTATTATATACTTTCATATCGTAGCCTATAACCACAATTTTCAATCCTAACTCTCTAGCCTTTTCAATTTCAATGAATGAATGTGTTGCTCAAGAATCAAATAAGGCATTTAAAATTTGACCAGCCATTTCACATTTACCTCGGATAAGTGTCTCGGACCCCTCAGTACCCACAGCTGAGGCAGTGAATGGTGCAAGAATTTGCAATCCGTACAACTAACCAGCAAGTGCACTGGGTCGTCCAAGTAATACCTTACGTGAGTAAGGGTCGATCCCACGGAGATTATTGGTTTGAAGCAAGCTATGTTTACTTTATTAATCTTAGTCCGGATACTAATAGGATTCTTTAGCCTCGTATAAAGTAAAAAGGGCATAAAATAAATAATTGTTACTTGTTGTGCAGTAATTGGGAATATGTTGGAGTTTTGGAGATGCTTTATCCTTTGAATTTCTACTTTTCCTTGAAGTCCTCTTCCCACACGCAAGGTCCCTTCCATGGCAAGCTCTATGTAGGGTGTCACCGTTGTCAATGGCTACCTCCCATCCTCTCAGTGAAAACGTTCCTATGCTCTGTCACAGCACGGCTAATCATCTGTCGGTTCTCAATCAGGATGGAATAGAATCCATTGATTCTTTTGCGTCTGTCACTAACGCCCAGCCTTCAGGAGTTTGAAGCTCGTCACAGTCATTCAATCCCAGAATCCTACTCGGAATACCACGGACAAGGTTTAGACTTTCCGGATTCTCATGAATGCCGCCATCAATCCGGCTTATACCACGAAGATTCTGATTAAGGAATCTAAGAGATACTCATTCAATCTGATGTAGAACGGAGGTGGTTGTCAGGCACACGTTCATGGATTGGGGAAGGTGATGAGTGTCACGGATCATCACCTTCTCCATAATTAAGCGCGAATGAACATCTTAGATAAGAACAAGCGTGTTTGAATGGAAAACAAAGTAATTGTATTAATTCATCGAGACGCTGCAGAGCTCCTCACCCCCAACAATGGAGTTTAGAGACTCATGCCGTCAAAAAGTATGTAATTCAGATCTGAAAAATGTCATGAGGTACAAAATAATTCTCTAAAAGTTGTTTAAATAGTAAACTAGTAACCTAGGTTTACAGAATATGAGTAAACTAAGATAATTGGTGCAGAAATCCACTTCTGGGGCCCACTTGGTGTATGCTGGGGCTGAGACTAAAGCTATCCACGAGTAGAGGCTTTTCTTGGAGTTAAACTCCAAGTTATGACGTGTTTTGGGCGTTCAACTCCGGATCATGACGTTTTTTTGGCGTTTAACTCCAGACAGCAGCATGTACTTGGCGTTCAACGCCATGTTACGTCGTCTATCTTCACGAAAAGTATGGACTATTATATATTGCTGGAAAGCCCTGGATGTCTACTTTCCAACGCCGTTGAGAGCGCGCCAATTGGACTCCTGTAGCTCCAGAAAATCTATTTCGAGTGCAGAGAGGTCAGGATCCAACAGCATCAGCAGTCCTTTTTCAGCCTAAGTCAGATTTTTGCTCAGCTCCCTCAATTTCAGCCAGAAAATACCTGAAATCATAGAAAAATACACAAACTCATAGTAAAGTCCAGAAATATGATTTTTGCCTAAAAACTAATAATATTTAACTAAAAACTAATTAAAACATACTAAAATCTACATGAAATTACCCCCAAAAAGCGTATAAAATATCCGCTCATCAGTGAACACCCGACCAGGCTGCTGTGCTCTCCCAGTACCTTGTCTCTGCTTCTCCGGACAGTTTGAGACTTTAAGCCCCGACTTACCACATGAGTAGCACAAGCCCCATCCAACCTTACATGGAACACCAGGATGGTGACTCCTACATCTAGTACAAGCCTGCTCATTCTGAGGCTACTTCCCAAATCTCCTCCCCGAGACATTGTTATTGTTAGGCCTCCGAAAGTTATTCTGACCTTGAGTCTGCCATGGTATAAAGCTTTCCCGCTTGAAAGGCGAACCTCTAGTAGCAAAGCTCTTCCCTCGGTTCTGTGGGAATGGTCCCTTATGGCTTCCTCTCTCTGCAGCTACCTTTTTCACACACACTTCGGCAACCCTGCTCTTATTCACCAACTCAGAGAAAGTCCTGATCTCCATAGGCCCTATTGAACTGAAGATGTTGCTTCGGAGCCTTCCTTCATACTTGATGCACTTCCACTCCTCAAAGTCTCCCGGAGCTCCCTGACACATGCGAAAAAACCTGAATAGCTCCTCAAGTTTGTCTATATACTCAGATACAAACATATCACCCTGATTCACCTGCAGTAACTCTAGTTCCTTTTCCATCTGGGTAGAATTTGGAAAGTACTTCTTATAGAATTTCACCTAGAAGGCATCCCAGGTGATAGGGTCATCATCCTACTCCAGGAGATGTCGGGCTCCCTACCACGAATGCGATGCTTCCCCAGTGAGCATATAGGTAGTAAACTCAACACGCTGCTCTTCAGGTACCAACTGCGCCTGCAATGCTTGCTCCATAGCCTGAAACCAAGTATCGGCTTCAGTCGGATTGGTTGTCCCCTTGAACCTTGGGGAATTGACATTTAAGAAGGTCTCCAACATCATCGGACCATGAGTCCCGTTTCTGCCATTTCCCCCATTATTATTATTGTTCATCTGCTGCCCGAGTGCCTCAGCAGTGGCTTACATAGCAGCAGTCATGTTTTGCAACGCTGCCATAAAAGTTTACCAGGACATTTTGGTTGGTTTCCGGCCCTTGAGTACCAGCACGACCACTCTCACGGCCTCAACTGCCTCCACGAGGCGCCATCTGGTTCCTATAGACACCAAACAATTGATATCAAGTTGATCAGTCTCAATATTAGAAGTCTAGTGCTTCAAAGTCCCAAATGGATGCTCATGAACGTTTATACCAGTTATATCAGTCAGATATCCTAATAGCGCATAAACACATACACAGAGAATACACAGAAGCATAGTCAGTCTGTCCCTCAGGCTCTATAGGAATGAACTGCTCTAATACCATAATGTAACACCCTACAACACAGAGTCTTATACTTAAGTCATAAAACAGAGGTTGCGAGGTATTACGACCTCTAAATTAAAATTTAGTATGTATAGTAGTGTGAAAAATGGTTATAATTAGGAGTCTTTAAAAAAAGGGGTAAATCAAAACCATTAAATCGAAAAGCGCAACACTCCGATTGATAATGTAAACGAAATAGATGAAGGATAAGCTAACGCGAAAAAGTATGCAAGAGAGTGCAAAAAATTACAGATATCAAGACTCAGGATTCGGTTTGCGAAGATAACCGGTCCGAGCATATAAGTACACACACACACACACACACACACACACACACACACACACACACATATATATATATAAGAACTACCCAACATAAAACCCAAAATACAGTGTTACGAAGCCTAAGTCTCCAAAATAACCTCTAAGAGGAGTCAATACAGTATATATATATATATATACATATATATATACATATATATATATATATACATATATATATACATATATATATATATATGTATATATATATATATATAAACAGTGGAGAATATAGGTATCGAAGCAAATACATAAAATCAAAATAAAGCCCTAGAGCCAAGGATCTTCGCCAAAACAGAAGTCTCCAGCATGCCTCAGCGAGGAGCCTCACGTCCTACATTTGAAAACCATAAAATCCGCATGGGTGAGAACTGGAGGTTCTCAGCATGGTAACAGTGCCCAAATATCTAACATGTATGTCCTGGGAAAGCCGAAGGCAATCCTAGAACTCCCAGTTCATAATCAGAGCGTATAAATATAACTAAACCATGAGAAATGAAACCAGGCAACTAACTAATGTTCTTCAGTCTAACTAAACATCCCCTTTCTAAATCCTTCGGACCTCCCAACCGCCTTCAGTAATTGGATATGCAAACACAATTATATCAAATAAATAAATGCACAAGTAGGAAGCAAATATGGCAATTAGACGTAAATATGCAGACAATTAGGCATTCTAAACAAATCACTTATAATGCAGATGATGTATGCCTGTCCTAGTGGCTTATGAGTCTCATCTGTCGGTTATAGAGCCAACGCGACAAGTTCTGGTAGCTAACCATTGAACTGTCCCTCTGTTGTGCATCCCCAACTCGAGTTATCCACAATATAATCATAATTCACATCCAACACCCTCACTGATGTATATTCACGGGGGCAAGCTCATCCAGAACTTTCACAGTGTCCGGCCACACTTACGACATAGGGTCAGCAGAGTATCGAGTCTCCACCTGGAGCACGTGGTGGCTAGCCAATGTTTTTGCCCAGGGAAACTCGTATCTCAGATAGGTGGAGTGCAACAATCACAATATCAAAAATTCAGCATATATGCATTAAATCTCAACCATACATAAACATTTATCTCAGCCATCTAGCTTAAAAATCATAATTCATTATCAGCCATAAACCATCATCACACACAGCCATTCGGCTCATATCATACTCAGTCATTTGACTCATATCATACATAGCACTCCATCATCCTCCTCAACAACTCATAGCATCATCGTTAGTCATAACTCTTCATTACATCCCCTTTCTTCATCCACAAGTTACTCATTTCCCTAGCTTCTTCTCTATCATTAGGCATTTTACATTGATTTAAGATTTAAAGGATGAAAATAGTGGTTTATAAGCTTGAAGCAGCGTCTCAGAAAGTTACATGCTTGTAGGGAAAGTGAAAGAATTGAAAATAGAGGTTTTATAAGAAAACAGGGTCGTGTGCGTGCGCACGCCTAGAAGTTTTTTCAGAAAGTGTGCATGTGCACGGGGTTGTGCATACGCACAGAAAGCAAAATTTTCATTGTTGAGTGCATGCACAGGACGTGCGAATGCCATCAAAACAACATCCTTCCCAACGTGTGCGTGCGCACAATACGAACAGCTTGCAAAACCTTATTGAATGTGTGCGCGCATAGGGCGTGCTAGCGCTCCCAACAGCAGCCACTTCCCTGTGTGTACGTGTGCATAGATTCAGAAATTCACAGGGTGTGCGTGCGCACACAAACCAGAAATCACAAATTCTGCAGAATTTGCAGAATTCATATTTCAGGCCCAAAGTTTCAACGATCATATCTCCTTCCAAAAAATTTAGATTTCTACCAAATTTAAACCATTTTAAAGCTTATGAAATTATCTTTCATTTGATATAAAGAGCATCAAATTCAAAAACAATAGCTCAAGATATGATCTATTAAATTTCATCAAAATTTCATTTTTACCAAAGCTCATAAACTTCCAATTTCTAAAACATACATTTCCAAATTCATTCAAAACCAACCAAAACTCAACCCTTCCAACATCAAACATTTTCAAACCCTCATTCAATCCTCAACCCACCAATTCTTCCCTTTTTAACCAATCTCAATTCAATAACTTTGATTCATAAACAACATTCCACATCTCAATTCTCCAAACAATTATTCAATTTCATCAATCACTAAGAATATACATATCAATCTCACACACCAAAGCATGCTTACCAAAAAGAGCATCAATATCATCAACACTCATATCAATACATATCACATACAACTTTACATGCTTTACCAATAATTATCACCATTTACAATCATTCTACCATTATACATATATTCAACTCAATCCATATCATCCAACAACTACATCAACATTTCAAAATCCTATCCTAGGGGTCACTAGCCTAAGTTTTCACAATCACATTACATTTTAGATACAGGAAACTGAAACCATACCTTGGCCGATTCCCATTCCACTCGGAACACTCTCAAATTCAACTTTCAAGGTCATAAAGCTTCCAAGATCAAATTTCCATCATGTATACACCTCAAGTCCTCAAAATCTCCATCAAACATCAATCCATTCACATATATACCTTTCCTAACACACATAATATATATCCATCCATACAAACTCAATATCTAATCACAACAACTCAAGCATTTGACTTAGGGTTGAGATACTTACCAAGCCTAAGGACCAAAAGAGATAAGAAAAAGCTTTTCCTTCAACCTAATTGGATCTTATAACATCAAAACTCAAAATCTCAACACTTTACCCACTAAATTTTTGAAATTAAGGTCTACAAAGCGAATTAAAATCGTGGCTTACCTCAAGAATAATTATGTGAATTTTGTAGAGCTCGACGCCATGGTTGCGTGGCCATAAACCATGCGTCAATCGGAGCTCTGAAATCAAAAGTTATGATCAATTGAAGATTGAAGTGATTTGGAACAAGGGTTTCATGCTTTCCCCCTTTTCCTTGCTGAGTGTTTACGTTTCTTGTGATGAAGGATGGGCTGTGCCGTTCATTTAGTCACCCATTGGATTGGGCCAAGGACCCAATATGGGCCCGGTTGGCCCAGTAGGCCGTTTGGCCCAATCTTGGGTCAATTTTTTTAAAATTGGTGTCAAAATTCTCGTTTTAATTTTCTCTATCATATTAAACCATAAAAATCTCATTTTCTTATTCTCTAGAATATATTTTAATATATGGGTTAGTTAGTCATTAATTAACCGGATTTTACACTTTTCCATTCATTTTCTTCTATTCCTGACGGGCAATACTTAAGATTTTCTCAAAATTTCTTGTTTCTTTGTAACACTTATGATACAAGTTGTGTCTTGTATCCTTCCAGTTATTTTTTATCCTTTGCATAATTTCACGCTTTATTTTTCCTCCGGCATCGTCCTCATAGTTAAAGACCCGCTGCAATTAGTTGCAATTATCATTAACCTAAACCAACTAACAAGCATAAGACTGGTAATTCGAAGAATATCCACAACCATTACAGGCTACTTTAAATTGAAAAAATATAACACTCAAATCCAGTACAAGCAGTCGTAATTACGTACAAGACAGAAATGATGAAATAAACATATGGAAAATGAAATTTGAAAATTTAACCAGTCATATAATTTACCCATGCAAAATGTCTTTGATAAACCACTATTTTATGGTTTATCTTGTGTTCAATTGAGTGGATTTTATCAATCTTTCATACACTTATTCATAAAATTTGCATGAGTTTACGTTTTCCTTCCTAATTTTGTGCTATGATTGAAAATGTGCTTCTTTGGCCTTAAATTTCCTATGTTTAAATCCTCTATTATTATCATTCGATACCTTGATATGTGTGCTAAGTGATTTCGGGGATTACAGGGCAGGAATGGCTTTGAGGATGGAAAGGAAGCATGCAAAAGTGGAAGGAATACAAGAAGTTGAAGAAATTGCTAAGCTGTCTAGCCTGACCTCTTCACACTCAAATGGTCATAACTTGAGCTACAGAGATCTAAATGATGCGGTTCCAGTTGTGTTAAAAAGCTAACGTCCGGGGCTTCGATTTGATATATGATTTTCTATAGTAGCCGTACAGCAAAACGACGTGCACGCGTGAATCACGCGGATGCATCGTTCTGTAGAAATTTCAGCGACCTGCACGTGTTTGAATTCGGTCCCAATGATTTCTGGGCTATTTCCGGCCCAGTTTCAAGCCCAGAAACCCCTCCCCCTAAGTTGCCATCATTCTTCACAATATTCAAGTGGGTAAAATTCATATCCCTTAGCTTTCTAATTCCACTTGAATATGGGCTACTAGAGACGGATGGTCAACTTAGAGCTCTTTGTGGCATTCAGAGTAAGAGGAAGATGGTCAGTGCTAAGAATTGTCCGGCAAGGTTCATTATGGTTGGAAGTTTTAAGTTTAAACGCAAAGATTGGTGTAGAGCTCAACTGAATGGGTCTAGGAAGTTGTTTAGCCGCTTTAGTGAGAATTCAGATTGGTTGCTACCCGGATGGAATCATAATGATCAACAAGAAGACGGGTGCAAAAGCAAGGTTTAGGACCCCGAAATTCAGTCTAGAAATCAACACTCTTGGCGCCTTGTCACTTGCTTTGGCTTGCTTGAAGACTTTCTGCACCTAGTTTGGGATCCCAAAGGCTGTGGAAATTCCAAACACTGGTGGAGATTCTTGGATGAATACAAGCACAAGCCACCATAACAAGGAGCTCACCAGAATGTCCAACTTAAGGACTTTAACTAAAAGTGCTAGGTGGGAGACAACCCACCATGGTATGATCGTTTCTTTTTCAGTTTAAATTTTAGTCTGTTTTTGAGTTTTGATTGAACCTGGAATTTCGCATAACATTCATTGCATTCTGCATACTACATCAAAAAAAATTCGCACGCAACGCGACAGCGTCGCCGACGCGTCTGCGTCATAGGTGCGTTGGAAAGAAAACAAAATTGAACATAGAGTCATGCGAAAGCGTGGCTAGAGGCGTGCCTTTGGCACAATTTGACCCACACGACCGCGTCGCTGGCGCGTTCACGTCATGTGGGAAAAACGCCTCCCACGCGTCCGCGTCACCCACGCGAACGCATCCCTCAAAATCGACGTAAAAAGGGTGTATGGCCGAAAGTTGAGCTGGAATTGGGCTAGACTCGTGCTAGAAGCACAAGCCCTACCACGCGAACACGTGCCCCTCGCGTCCGCACCTTTTTTCAAAACAAGGCCAACCACGCGATCGCATCACCCAAAGTTTTGGCAAAATAAGTTTTTCACCAGAGAGTTGCGCGGCCGCGAGGCTGCACTCACGCTGAAGGCACGAATCACTTCACGCGAACGCGTGGGTATCCACGCGACCGCGTGCTCCAGACGCTCGCGTCGCCTGCGCCGCACAGCTTATCCAAATCAGCCAAATATCTTATCTTTTCTTCCCCAAATCTAAATCTTTTCTTTCCCTTCTTATTTCTTTCTTCCTTCCCTTGTTTTTCTTTCTTTTTCTTTTAATTGGTGTTGAAAATTTATTTGGGTCATTATTTTCCATATTTTGCTTGTGAATTATTCAGGAATTATTTTGACAATTATATATTACTTTTTATAGGGTTGCTTGCATGTTCAATTTAACACTTTCAATAACTTATTTACCATGCATGCTTTGTGTTTGTGAAAAAGCCCGTATGGCATTGTGTATTATTTTAAATTATTCTACTACTTTAATGCCTTTTTTTTACAAAACCCCTTTTATATTTTATTAATTAAAATATAATTGTCAATACAAACAGATTGTTAGTTTGAAAGAGATGATAATCTAACTTGGGCATTTAATGCTTGATCTATGCTACTCATGCCTTTGCCAGCATGCCAATAAACATCTTGCATTTAATAGCCATCACATGCACTTGCCATATTTCCAATTGATGATCTTTTCACATGTAGTCATAACCATGTGTTAACAACATCCTTCTTTACCATGCATTGATTATCACTTTTACCATCCTCTTCCTTGCTCTAACCCTTAGCTTTAAAAGTTACTTTCTTTTTCCCTTTTCAGGATGGCCACCAAGAAGGGTAAAGAGAAAGCTACTCCCATACCACCGGCAAGAAAAGGAACAAAAAGAGCACCAGCTGAGGAACCACAACCCCCATCCACTTGTACATCTTAGCATGCACCGAGGACGGTACAATCTTTAAGTGTGGGGAGGTCGATACCGATCTCCATGGACCCTATTCTCAACACCAATGTCTTATCCTATTTATTAGTTCATTGTTGCATTGCATAATAGATTGCATGTATAGTTGATTGTTTGCATTTAAATAGTACTTGGTTGAAAAATAATATGTTTCTTTCTAGGACCCTATTTTTGAAAAAAAAATTCACTAATTTAAATTAAAAAAATTAACATTTTTTATGTGTTAAATTTGTTTGAAGTTGTATTTGGAACATGGTTTTTAAGCCAAAGAACACACAACCTGTGAGATTTTGAGCCTATTTATATGGTTACATTATTTAACCATAAATATTTTATTCTTATGTGTTTTCTTCTCTATGATTGTAATCTTTACTTTGTTCCATTCTATATGTCCACTATTTAGTCTATTTAGTGTATTTACATGCTTGCATATGATTGAGGCCATCATTTGATTATTAACTCACTTATCCCAAATAAGCCTACCTTTTTATGTCACCTTTGTTAGCCACCTTGAGCTTTTAATCCCTTTTTGTTCTATAACCACTTTACTAGCCTTAAGCAGAAAAATAATTAATTACCCCAAATTGAATCTTTGGTTAGCTTAAGATAGAGATTGTGCATCAACTAAGTGTGGGGAAACTGTGGGAACATGGGTTAATAAGGGAATATATCATGTTTCTAATTTATTTTAATATTGGGAATTTAGGAACCTACTCATGTAAAACCAGAAAAAATTAAAAATCCATGTGCATTGATAAGTTATGTTTCAAAAAAAATTCAATAAATAAGTAAGTGAATAAGGGGATAAAATTACCCCAATGGTAAGCTTTAATAAAGATCAATGCACATGTGATAAAAGTAAAGAAATATCAAAAAAATTTGATACATGAGTATGGGAATTATACAAAAGTGAGAATTATGGGTGGCTAGGTATAATTTTTAGAATTACATAGAGTATGTGTGTGTGTTAGGTAAGAACTTAGGTTAGTCAAAGATTCATATTATAGCTCACTTGGCCAAACATGTATCCTTACCTTTACCTCAGCCCCATTACAACCCTGAAAAGACCTCATGATGTTTGCACTGGTATACTAAATATTTGTTGATTGGTTAGATGAAGAACACAGATTAGAAAGCATGATTAGAGAAGAGTAGAGTGAATTACCCTATACACTTGAGAGACTAGAGTGATATACACTACCAGTGAGGGTTCAGTGCTTGATTCTATATTCCCTGCTTTCATGAGCTATCTTCTTACAAGTTTACCTATTTTTACTACATGGTTTGAATTAGTGGAATTTGATTTATGTTTGTCTTGGAGAACTTATTTATTTTTAACCAAGTAGGTAGAAGCATTTCACATTAGTTGCATTCATATAGATAGGTTGTATTTCATACATTTTACCATTCTTCTTCACTCCTTTATAGCTTCTCTTGGGCTTAGCATGAGGACATGCTAATGTTTAAGTGTGGCAAGGTTGATAAACCACTATTTTATGGTTTATCTTGTGTTCAATTGAGTGCATTTTATCAATCTTTCATACACTTATTCATATTATTTGCATGAGTTTACGTTTTCCTTCCTGATTTTGTGCTATGATTGAAAACATGCTTCTTTGGCCTTAAATTTCCTATGTTTAAATCCTCTATTATTACCATTTGATGCCTTGATATGTGTGCTAAGTGATTTCAGGGATTACAGGGCAGGAATGGCTCAGAGGATGGAAAGGAAGCATGTAAAAGTGGAAGGAATACAAGAAGTTGAAGAAATTGCTAAGCTGTCCAACCTGACCTCTTCACACTCAAACGGTCATAACTTGAGCTACAGAGGTCCAAATGATGCGGTTCTAGTTATGTTGGAAAGCTAACGTCCGGGGCTTCGATTTGATATATAATTCGCTATAGCAGTTGTACAGCAAAATGACGCGCATGCGTGAATCATGCGAACGCATTGTTCTGCAGAAATTCCAACGACCTGCACGTGTTTGAATTCGGTCTCAGTGATTTCTGAGCTATTTCCGGTCCAGTTTCAATCCCAGAAAACACATATTAAAGGCTGTAAAGTGGAAGAATGAAGGGAGATGACTCATTTTTCATTTTTCATAATTTAGATGTAGTTTTTAGAGAGAGAGGTTCTCTCCTCTCTCATAGGTTTTAGGAATTAGGATTTCTCTTAGTTTTAGGATTAGGATTTCTACTTCTTCATCACAGATTCAATGTTCCTTTAATTTATATTTCTCTTCCATTTTTAGATACTCTGATGCTTTTATTTGATTTATGTTGTCAAATTGGCTTATGAACTTTTCATGTTAGGATTTTCTTAACTAATGCAATTTGAGGTACTTTCAGATATATTATTTTAATTTAGCTTTCTACATTCTTGGCTTTGGTTGATTAATTGGTAACTCTTGAGCTGTCAAACTTATCGTGATTGATAATTGATATCTTTGCTGATTGATTTAGATTCCTATAACTCTAGTCTTTCCTCAGGAGTTGACTAGGACTTTAGGTGTTAAATTGATTTATCCATTTGACTTACCTTCATAGTTAGAGGTTGACTTAGTGGGAGCAAGAATATTATTCTCATCACCTTTGATAAGGATAACTAGGATAGGACTTCCAGTTTTTATACTTTGTCAAGAGTTTTTCTTTGCTATTGATTTAATTCCCTGCAATCTATTTTTCTTATTCAAACCTTTCAAAATCCAAAAATACTGTTTTTCATAACCAATAATAAATCATACTTTCCTGCAATTTCTTGAGAAGACGACCCGAGGTTTGAATACTTCGGTTCATAAATTTTATTGGGTTTGTTACTTGTGACAACCAAATGTTTTGTACGAAAGGATTTTCTGTTGGTTTAGAAGCTATACTTACAACGTGATTATATTTTTATATTTCTTTATTGATAGAAAATCCGATCGTCAGTCTTACCCAAAAAAAATTGAATACTAAAATTGCATAAAATGTTGAAGCTAAAAGATGTACCTTAATCATGTCGTATGCATGTTCCTTCTTAGCTTTGTTCACGTGCTTCCAACTCTCTTCACATATGGAAAAGTTTGAATAATCAGTGCCCAAACTCCCTAAAAAACCACTGAATAGTCCAACTACCTGACCAATTGGTTGCAACTCTTTGTTAAATGGGAGTATTATCTTTGTATTGGAAGGAAGTGCTATAGCCTCCTTCACACTCAGCTTAGACCATTTTCTCACGCCGTCCTCTAAGAAGTGTATGAAAAAAAATTACTATCTATTCATTGCCCAAAAAGAAAAATAGAAGTAAAGGACTTTCACTATGACTTTTTACAAAAATAGGAAAAAAAAACATACTGATGATAGTATGTAATTTGTACCAAAACGGTTTTTCTTTTTTTTAAAAAAATTTGGATTAAGAACTTTAACGAATTAAATTTGAAAAGTCGACTATTTTATAAAATTCATCATCTATTCTTTTTTTCTTTCCAGGTCAGATTTATTTCTTTTTCTTTTTTTGAGTTATGATTATTTTTATTTTATTTGGGATCAGATATAAGAGAATTTTAATAGGAATAATACTAAAGCCTATTACGCATAAACGGTTTAAGGCCCAGTGTAAAGTTTACATGTTGCAAGAATACTAGATGCCCAAATTTTGTATTTTGAAAAAAAATGGTGCTAGATCCTCCCAATTCCAAGTGATTTGAATCTTTCATAACTCTCTATCATAAAATATTTTCCTCGTTTTAGTTTTTCCAGAGAATTTTTTTTCCTAAACAGGTATTAATAAACCCAAAAAGTAGTGAATGAAATTAATACAAGTTAAGGAATAAAAATAGAGAATTTCTTTTTCTTAAAAAAAATTTAACAATTTAGACAAGTAACACGAGAAGTTCATAGAGCTAAACTAGAGGAATTTGGATAGTATACATTACTTACTGCTGAATGATATATAAAAGAAAAATAAAATAAGGTAGAGACAAGAGGAGCAAAAAAATACCTTAACTTTGGAGATTAAATTTCAAATCCAATATTTACTTGGTTGGTCTCAGTTTCCGATTGATGGCTGTGAACAAGTTGTAAGAAGTGGTTATTTTGAGCGGCACAGTGAAAAGGGTTGTTTGATGCTTAAATATGCTCTTTACACAAATTTGGACTCTTTCAGTTGTCACACACTATCATCTATCTCTGACTCCTTAGTGGTACTGTATACCAAAATGCATGAAGCTTGAGAATATATAAAAAGATAACAATATATTTAACATGCCATGGAAAAAAATTAATTCAGCAAGGGTTTAACTCATGTAAGGGTTTGAAAGGGAGAAGTCTCTCACCTGATGAGATGGACGTTCACCTTATGTGAGGGTTTGAGTGTTATAGAGATGTTGGAACATATGGAGAAAACAGAAAATGCTTAGAATTAGGAGGAGATCATGATTGCTGGAAAGATGCCAGTTAAAAAATACTGATAAAAATGTCATTGTAAGTACAGCCTTAACCAACAAAATTTTAACTATCAATTTAGAATATGTCACAATTAATTTTAAATAACTGAGAGTAAAATTCTGGTTGGTTTTCCAAAGAGTTGACACAAATTTAAGATCCAAAGATCCAAATCCAAAGCGAAGTAGGTGTTTTCTCCCTCTAGAACTCAAAACTAATAAAAAACCCTAGGAGAAGTAGGTGTTTTCTCTCTCTAGAACTCAAAACTAATTAAAAAAAAACTAAGTGGAAAGTGAAGTCCCATAGTCTTAGCTCCATCCCTGCCCTAGTCTGCATTTTCGGGCTTGACTCTGAGTCCAAATCAGTGCAGAAATCGCCCCCAGCGAGTTCTGTTAAGTGCAGCACGTGACGCTCTGTCACGCGTACGCGTCAGCTACGCATACGTGTCGCTGAATCTTTCACCTTGACACACGTACGCGTCATTGAATGATGCTCCTGGTCACGCGCACGCGTCGGCCATGCGTGCGCGTCGCTCCTTGTAACAACCCTAGTTTTTGAAAATTAAATAATTAGCTATTTGTGATTTTTTATTTGATGATAATTTTATTTTAAGAAAATTATTTTACTAAAGATAATTAAATGGAGTTTCATGACAATTGGAGTTTAAATTAATTAGAATTTTTATATAATCTTTATTAGATATTTGGTATGATTGAAATTATAAGTTTGATAATTGAAAAATAAGAAGAATTGTATAATTTAATTTAAATAAATTCTATTTTGAATGAATTATGTTATTAATTTGAACTCCTAGAAATTATTTTATTAGAAATGATCAGATTGATATTTATGAATACCTTAAGTTTAAGTCAATTAATATTTATGTACAATTTTTATTATAATTAGTTATTTTATAAATCGAAATTAAAGTTTTGGAGATAGAAAAATAATGAAAAGTTATATCATTTAATTTGAATAATTAATATTGAGTTAAAACTATATTTTATAAAAATGTGATTAATATGGTTATTTTATAATTTAAATTAGAAATAATTGATTGAACTTAGCAAAATATGTTGATAAATAATGTTCCTAAATATTTTTAATAGGGTATATTTGATTTTAAAATTATCCTACCCTCCAATTTTATCAAAATATCTATTCATATCTATCTATATTACTTTATAAAATCTCTAATTCCTAAACCTAAATTCCCAAATTGAATTAGAAACCCTAATTCCCAAATTAATTGCGAAACCCTAACCCTAGCTTCCCTCACCACAGCCGCACCCCACCCCCTTCCAACCTTCCTTTAGCGTAATATTCAGTAGCAAAACAGAGAGCAAAAGGAGAGAGGGAGCTGCATCCTGCTGCTGATCCGCCACCGAACTCGCCGACCACCCGTCATCGCGTCGCTGCCCAACCGCCATGGCATTGCTACTCAGTTGCCGTCTAGCTCACTGCCTTGCTGCCATCGAATCTCTGCTGCCACCGCTACCAAGTTGCCATCGTGTATCATCGTTGCCGCTGCTAGGTCTTGTCACCATCTTCGTAGCCATTGCTGCCACACGCAGAAGGGAGAGCAAAGGGAAGAGACGTGACCGACCAAGAGAGAGGGGGAGTAAACGGATGCATTGGTGGGTGTTTCTGTTCACCGCCGCCACCGTTGATGGAAGTCGTTGCTGTCACCATCCTCGCAAGCTGCCACCGCATCGCCGTTACTGAGCTACAGCGCTGCTGTTGTCGCACTCTGCTGCTGCCGTGTCTCACCAAGCCGCTGCTGGAGGAGGAGGGTGGTGCACGAAATTGTGATCTCTAACAATGGCATTCAACTTGGTATGCGTGTTTATAACTCAGCACTTTGTTGACAACTTCGCATCACTAACCAGCAAGTGTACTGGGTCGTCCAAGTAATAAACCTTACGTGAGTAAGTGTCGATCCCACAGAGATTGTTGGTACGAAGCAAGCTATGGTCATCTTGTAAATCTCAGTCAGGCGGATAATAAATGGTTATGGAGTTTTCGAATAATAATAATAAATAAACGGAAAATAAAGGTAGAAATACTTATGTAAATCATTGGTAAGAATTTCAGATAAGTATATGGAGATGCTGTGTTCCTTTTGAATCTCTACAACATACTGCTTTCTTACTTTTAATCATTCTTACTCCTTTCTATGGCAAGCTGTATGTAGGGCATTACCGTTGTCAATGGCTACATCCCATCCTTTCAATGAAAAAGGTCCAAATGTTCTGTCACGGCACGGCTAATCATCTGTCGGTTCTCGATTATGTCAGAATAGAATCCATTGATTCTTTTGCGTTTGTCATCACGCCCAACAATCGTGAGTTTGAAGTTCGTCACAGTCATTCAATCCCAGAATCCTACTCGGAATACCACAGACAAGGTTTAGACTTTCCGGATTCTCATGAATGCTGCCATCAATTCTAGCTTATACCACGAAGACTCTGATCTCACGGAATGGAGGGCTCGGTTGTTAGGCGAGGGACAACCATACGTCGTGCATCAGGAATCCAAGAGATACTCACTCTAGCTCTCGCTTGTAGAACGGAGGTGGTTGTCAGGTACGCGTTCATAAGGATAGATGATGATGAGTGTCATGGATCATCACATCCATCAGGTTGAAGTACGAATGGCATCTTAGAACAGGAATAAATTGAATTAAATAGAAAATAGTAGTAATTGCATTAAAACTTGAGGTACAGCAGAGCTCCACACCCTTAATCTATGGTGTGTAGAAACTCCACCGTTGAAAATACATAAGTGATCAAGGTTCAGGCATGGCCGAATGGCCAGCCCCCAAAACGAAAACCAGGATGTAAAAAATCCAGATATGGAACCAAGATGTCAAATACAGTAGTAAAATGTCCTTTTTATACTAGACTAGCTACTAGGGTTTACAAAAGTAAGTAATTAATGCAGAAATCCACTTCCGAGGACCACTTGGTGTGTGCTTGGGCTGAGCTTGAGCTTTACACGTGCAGAGGCTTCTTTTGGAGTTGAACGCCAAGTTGTAACGTGTTTTTGGCGTTCAACTCTGATTCGTGACGTGTTTCTGGCGTTTGACTCCAGAATGCAGCATGGAACTGGAGTTGAGCGCCAGTTTCCATCATCTAATCTTGAATAAAGTATGAACTATTATATATTGCTGGAAGGCTCTGGATGTCTACTTTCCAACGCCGTTGAGGACGCGCCATTTGAAGTTCTGTAGCTCCAGAAAATCCATTTTGAGTGCAGGGAGGTCAGAATCCAACAGTATCAACAGTCCTTTGTCAGCCTTCTTGTCAGAGTTTTGCTCAGGTCCCTCAATTTCAGCCAAAAAATACCTGAGATCATAGAAAAACACATAAACTCATAGTAAAGTCCAGAAATGTGAATTTTACATAAAAACTAATGAAAACATCCCTAAAAGTAACTAGATCCTACTAAAAACTACCTAAAAATAATGCAAAAAAGCGTATAAATTATCCGCTCATCACAACACCAAACTTAAATTGTTGCTTGTCCCCAAGCAACTGAAAATCAAATAGGATGAAAAGAAGAGAATATACTATAAATTCCAAAATATCAATGAATATTAGTTCTAATTAGATGAGTGGGACTTGTAGCTTTTTGCTTCTGAACAGTTTTGGCATCTCACTTTTTCCTTTGAAGTTTAGAATGATTGGCATCTATGGGAACTTAGAATTTCAGATAGTGTTATTGATTCTCCTAGTTAAGTATGTTGATTCTTGAACACAGCTACTTTTATGAGTCTTGGCCGTGGCCCTAAGCACTTTGTTTTCCAGTATTACCACCGGATCCATAAATGCCACAGACACATGACTGGGTGAACCTTTTCAGATTGTGACTCAGCTTTGCTAAAGTCCCCAATTAGAGGTATCCAGAGCTCTTAAGCACACTCTTTTGCTTTGGATCACGACTTTAACCACTCAATCTCAAGCTTTTCACTTGGACCTGCATGCCACAAGCATATGGTTAGGGACAGCTTGATTTAGCCGCTTAGGTCTGGATTTTATTTCCTTGGGCCCTCCTATCCATTGATGCTCAAAGCCTTGGATCCTTTTTACCCTTGCCTTTTGGTTTTAAGGGCTATTGGCTTTTTCTACTTGCTTTTTCTTTTTCTTTCTAAAATTTCTTTTTGCCATTTTTTTCGCAAGCTTTGTTCTTCACTGCTTTTTCTTGCTTCAAGAATCAATTTTATGATTTTTCAGATCATCAATAGCATTTCTCTTTGTTCATCATTCTTTTAAGAGCCAACAACTTTAACATTTATAAACAACAAGATAAAAAATATGCACTGTTTAAGCATTTATTCAGAGAACAAAAAGTATTGTCACCACATCAATATAATTAAACCAAATTCAAGGATGAATTCGAAACTCATGTACTTCTTGTTCTTTTGAAATAAAAACATTTTTCATTTAAGAAAGGTGAAGGATTCATGGAATTATTCATAGCCTTAAGACATAGTTACTAAATACTAATGATCATAAAGTAGAGACACAAAACATAAACAAACATATAGCATAAAAATCGAAAAACAGTGAAATAAGAACAAGGAGTGAGTCCACCTTAGTGGCGTCTTCTTCTTGAAGGACCAATGATGTCTTTAAACTCTTCTATGTCTCTTCCTTGCCTTTGTTTCTCTTCCCTCATTGCTCTTTGATCTTCTCTAATCTCATGGAGAATGATGGAGTGCTCTTGATGTTCCACCCTTAATTGATCCACATTGTAACTCAAATCTTCTAGAGACGTGTTGAGTTGTTCCCAATAGTTATTTGGAGGAAAATGCATCCCTTGAGGCATCTCAGGGATTTCTTGATGATGAGCTTCCTCATGCATCTCTTGAGATCCATGGATGGCTTCTCTTGTTTGCTCCATCCTCTTCTTAGTGATGGCCTTGTCCTCTTCAATGAGGATGTCTCCTTCTATGATAACTCTAGATAAGTAGCATAGATGGCAGATAAGATGAGGAAAAGCTAGCCTCACCATGGTGGAGGACTTTTCGGCTATTTTGTAGAATTCAAGAGAGATGACTTCATGAACTTCTACTTCCTCTCCAATCATGATGCTATGGATCATGATGGCCCGATCCACAGTAACTTCAGATCGGTTGCTAGTGGGGATGATGGAGCATTGGATGAACTCCAACCATCCTCTAGCCACAGGCTTAAGGTCCAGTCTTCTCAGTTGAACTGGCTTGCCTCTTGAGTCTCTTTTCCATTGAGCTCCTTCCACACTGATGCCAAGGCATCTTAGGCTAGTTTCACTAGCATTTTTCTGTTAGTTTTAGTTGTTTTATGCATTTTCTTGAGCTTAAAGTAACCAAGAATGGTTAAATGAATAACAAAGCAATGAACCATCCAAACAGTATGATTTTGATGCAAATTCCATGAGTTTTTAGTTATATTACTTGAATGCTATGAATGGAAGATTTCTCATGAAATGTTGCAAGACTTTGATGCAGTTGTTTGGATGATTTCAGGGAAGAAGAGGTTAGGCAAGGAAGCAACAAAATCAATAAAGGAAGCTTGAATATCACATGTGGAGTTTAAGCTCCAGTTTAAGCTCCAGTTTAAGCTCCAGTTTAAGCTGAAAGTGGCGTTTAACCTCCAGTTTAACCTTAAACTGGAAGTTAAACGCCAGAAATGAAATTCATCAGGGAGCCATTTCCACGTTTAAGCTCCAGTTTAACCTTAAACTGGAGCTTAAACGTGTTCGATCATTCTCCTCCAGGGTTGCTTTCTCCATTTCCACGTTTAAGCTCCAGTTTAACCTTAAACTGGAGCTTAAACGTGTTCGACATTTCTCCTCCAGGGTTGCTTTCTTCCATTCCCACGTTTAAGCTTCAGTTTAACCTTAAACTGAAACTTAAACGTGTTCGACAATTCCACACTCCAGGGTTGCCTTCTTCCATTTTCACGTTTAAGCTTCAGTTTAACCTTAAACTGAAGCTTAAACGTGTTCGACTACTTTACCCTCCAGGGTTGCTTTCTTCCATTTCCACGTTTAAGCTTCAGTTTAACCTTAAACTGAAGCTTAAACGTGCTTGAATTATACCACCTCCAGGAGTGTCCAACGTTTAAGTTGCAGTTTAAGCTTAAACTGCAACTTAAACGCCACTATTTGAAAAGGTTTCTGGGCCAACGATATTGCAGTTTAAGTTAGTATTTGAGCACAAGCATTAACTTAAACGTACTCTGGTATGAAACCCAATTGAATATCATGGTTTATGGGATTGGGCCTGAAGAATTGATGAGTCTGGAATTTCAATTTGTTGAGTCATGTGTCATTACTTGATTATCACTAAGTTGGCTCAATGAATGTTACAGAATTGGATCAGCAGCCTCATCAGAATTATGGATCATAAACCCAAAGCAAAAGGAAATCAGGGAAAGGCCTCAAAGCCCAAGAAACACAACAGAAGCTCAATTTAGAAAGTGTATAAATAGGATAGAATTTAAGTTAGAAAGGACTTTTGGGGATCATTTTTCTAGTTTTCATACTTTTTGTAATTGAATTCAGAGCTATGACTCACTAAACCCCCTTTCATTGGGTTAGGGAGCTCTATTGTAATTCAACGAATCAATAATAGTTTTTTATCTTCTTCTTCAATATTTTCTCTTGAATTTTGTTAGAAAGCTTCTCGATCTAATTCCATTGGTTAGTTGTCTTGGGAAAGAAACTATCCATAATTGGAATCCTTCGGAACCTTGGGAAAGGAATGGAGGATTCATGCTAGAGAAGCTTTCTCACAGTGAATTGGATTGGGGTTTGGATGGATATTGTGACATGTAATCCTACCAAATTGTGGTTCATGAAACTGTGTCGTATAATCAGTGATCGAGCATCATCTCTTCTTATGAACATTTAAACCAAGGGATTGGGAATTTGTTTGTTTTTAGAGAGAATTGGTGAGCCAAGGGATTGGGATCCAATCATATAAGATTGCCAAGCAAAATTCAATGAATGCATTGGTTGAGGAAGGGATAAAAATGTTTTGATTCGGAGATCTCAATATCTCCTGAACCCCAATGAATTCCCCATTTCTGATCTACCACTTTCTCTTTACATTCTGCAATTAAATTCATGCAATCACCCCGATCCCTTTTTAATTTCAGCAATTTAGCTCCTCGCTCTTTAATTCATGCAATTTAAGATTCCGCAATTTCAATTTCTTGCCATTTACGTTTCCCGCCAATTTTACATTCCGCAATTCTCATCTAAATCTTGATTCCGCTCAACTAGAACACACTTCTAATCCAAATTGCTCACTCAACCAATCCTTGTGGGATTCGACCTCACTCTATTGTGAGTTTTTACTTGACGATAACCGGTGCACTTGCCGGAAGGAATTTTTGCCGATCGTGCAATTTCCTAAAATCGTAGCACATCAGGTTTATGGCGCCGTTGCCGGGGATTGGTTTTCGATTGACAATTCTCAAATTGGAAGTTAACTAGATTGAGCATTTTTCTTGTTTGTTAATTCAGTTCAAGTTACTTGTTGAATTTTAATTTCTGCACTCTGTTACTTGCTTTCTTTCTTTATGCCTTTAAATTCAAGCAACTAACTCACTGACTCACTAACTATTTGAATTAATTCCTCAACTGCTCTAACCATACTCTTCCATTAACCAAGAGTATTTCACTTGTTTGTTGCCTGTGCTGTGTTCTTGTATGACAGGTAGGAGAGGAGAGATATCAACTCCTCCATATACCGAACCAGAGAGGACCCTTCATAAACTTAGAAGGGAAGCAAGAGGGAAGAGAGTACTGGGAGAAGAAGAATCTGAAGGAGAATCTGAGGACAATTTTGAGGAAGCTCTAGATCTCAACATGGATAGAGAAGTTCACAACCATGAGAGAGCTGATGGAAACAATGCCATTCCCGAGAGGAGGGTTCTTGGTTCATACATAAACCCAACCTCTGGGAATTGTGGTAGCAGCATTCAGAAACCACCCATTCAGGCCAACAATTTTGAACTCAAACCACAGCTAATATCACTGGTGGAGAATCATTGTTCATTTGGTGGGAGTGCTAATGAAGATCCAAACCAACATCTCACAAAATTCCTGAGAATTTGTGACACTGTGAAGTCCAATGGAGTCCAGGAAGATGCCTATAAACTACTCTTGTTCCCATTTTCACTTAGGGACAAGGCAGCTAAGTGGCTGGAATCATTCCCAAGGGGGAGCCTAACAACATGGGATGAGGTGGAAAGCAAGTTTTTGGCACGTTTCTACCCCCCACAAAAGGTCAATAGGCTTCGATCTGAGGTTCAGACTTTTAGACAACAAGATGGTGAAACTCTCTACGAGGCATGGGAGAGGTTCAAGGAGTTGATAAGGAAATGCCCACCAGACATGTTCCATGACTGGGTGCAATTGCATATTTTCTATGATGGACTTTCTTATGAATCAAGGAAGGCTGTAGACCATTCATCAGGAGGTTCATTGAACAGGAAAAAGACTGTGGAAGAAGCCATTGAAGTGATTGAGACAGTGGCTGAGAATGAGTACTACTATGCTTCAGAGAGACACAACACTAAGGGAGTCATGGAGCTGAACCATGTTGATACAATTCTAGCCCAAAACAAGGTGTTTGCCAAGCAACTAGCAGAGCTCACCAGGAAATTAGGAACAAATCAAGTGGCTGCAATACACACACAAGATCAAGAGGAGGTAAGCACTGAAGGAGGTGAAAGGGAAGAGGCCAACTATGTGGGAAATCAACAAAGGCAACCATATGATCCACATTCCAACACTTACAACCCAGGCTGGAAAAACCACCCAAACTTTGGGTGGGGAAACCAGCAAATCCAACCACAAAACCATAAACCTTACAACCCCAACCAACATAACAATTCCACATACCAAAACTCCAACCAAAGATCATACCAAGCCACACAAAACACTTACTCCCAACCACCATATCATGGCCAAAATAATCAACCTGCCCAACCTAATCCGAACCAACAATTTCAAGATCAATTAAACAGGATAGAGAGAATGCTTGCAACCATGGGTCAAGACATAACCGAATTGAAAGCCTTTAAGGAAGAAGTAAATTCTAACTTGCAAAACCAAGGAGCTGCCATCCAGAAGCTAGAAAATCAAATTGGGTATTTGTCTAAGCAAACCCCTGGGGCAAGCGTTTCTCATGCTGCCAAGGCTATTGCAAGGGAAGAATGTAAGGCCATAACCCTCAGAAGTGGAAAGAAACTAAAGGAGATCTCAAAGGAAACCACAGAGGATGAAGCAAAGGAAAATGTGAGAGACAAGGAACAGGGACAATCTTTTACACCGTCTGCAACAAAAGAAAAAGAAAAAGAGGTCCTGAAGCCTTATACACCCAAAGCACCATATCCTCAACGTTTGATGAAAAGTGAAAAGGATGGTCAATTCTCCAGATTTTTGGAGATTTTCAAGAAGCTTCAAATCAACATTCCGTTTGCTGAGGCAATAGAGCAAATGCCACTCTATGCAAAATTCTTAAAGGAATTAATGACCAAGAAGAGAAGCTGGAGAAATGAGGAAACTGTGTTGTTGACTGAAGAATGCAGTGCCATCATTCAACACAAATTGCCTCAGAAATTGAAGGATCCAGGCAGTTTCCAAATTCCCTGCATCATAAGAGAAGTCATGGTGGAGAAGGCCTTGTGTGACTTAGGGGCCAGTATCAATTTGATGTCCCTAACAATGATGAGAAGAATGAAGATTGAGGAAGCCAAACCAACAAGAATGGCCCTCCAATTGGCAGATCGAACTTTTAAAATCCCTCATGGGATAGTTGAGGATTTGTTGGTGAAAGTGGGAGATTTTATATTTCCTGCCGATTTTGTGGTGTTAGATATGGAGGAAGAAGCCAAAGCTTCGATAATCCTGGGAAGACCCTTCCTGGCTACTGCTGGAGCCATCATAGATGTCCAAAAGGGTGAACTCACTCTTAGATTACATGATGAGCAATTGGTGTTTAACGTATTCAAGGCAATGAGCTATCCATCAGAATCACTAAAGGAATGCATGAGGGTGGATGTAGTGGACATTGCAATACAAGAAACCTTTGAGGAAACAACAAAGGAAGTGGCAGAGGAGGAGTTCACCAAGGATATTGAAGTTAGTGACATCAAGGCTGCTGAAACAACCATGCCAAGCATGCCAGAGAAAGTGAAAGAAGAGAAGGAAGCACCAAAACCTGAGCTCAAAGCATTGCCCCCTAATCTCAAGTATGCATACTTGGGTAGTGATGAGAGCCATCCTGTTATCATTAGCTCTGCCCTGAGCCAAGAACAGGAAGAAGAATTGATCAAGGTGCTACAAACTCATCAAGATGCCATTGGATGGACCCTAGCTGATTTGAAGGGGATAAGTTCATCCATATGCATGCATAAAATCTTGTTAGAAGAGGATGCTAGACCCTCCATTCAAGCTCAGAGAAGATTGAATCCCGTCATGAAAGAAGTGGTACAAAAGGAGGTCATGAAGTTATGGCAGGAAGGGGTAATCTACCCCATTTCTGATAACCCATGGGTTAGTCCCATCCATGTAGTTCCCAAGAAAGGTGGCATAACTGTGGTGCTAAATGAGAGGAACGAACTCATACCCACAAGAAATGTCACTGGGTGGAGGATGTGCATAGACTACAGGAAGCTCAATGAAGCCACCAGAAAAGATCATTTCCCACTCCCATTCATGGATCAGATGCTTGAAAGGCTTGCAGGACATGCTTACTATTGCTTTCTGGATGGATACTCAGGCTATAATCAGATAGTAGTTGATCCAAGAGATCAAGAGAAAACATCATTTGTTTGTCCATATGGAGTTTTTGCTTATAGACGCATGCCCTTTGGATTGTGCAATGCACCTGCCACTTTCCAAAGATGCATGCTGTCCATCTTTTCGGACATGATTGAAAAATTTATTGAGGTTTTCATGGATGATTTTTCTGTGTTTGGAGATTCTTTTCCTAGCTGCCTACACCACCTTGCCTTGGTGCTTAAGAGATGCCAAAAGACCAACCTAGTATTAAATTGGGAAAAGTGTCATTTCATGGTCACAGAAGGAATAGTCCTTGGCCACAAAATCTCTAATAGAGGCATTGAGGTGGACAGAGCTAAGGTGGAACTCATTGAAAAACTACCTCCACCAAGTAATGTCAAGGCAGTTAGGAGTTTTTTGGGACACGCTGGGTTTTACAGAAGGTTTATTAGAGACTTTTCTAAAATAGCCAAACCTTTGAGTAACTTGCTTGTCTCTGATACACCCTTTGTATTTGATAAAAATTGCATGCTAGCCTATGAACTTTTGAAGCAAAAACTTTCCTCTGCACCTATCATTGCCCCACCTGATTGGAACTTACCTTTTGAACTGATGTGTGATGCATCAGACCTTGCTATTAGGGCAGTGTTAGGACAAAGGAAAGACAATTTGGTACATGTGATTTATTATGCCAGTAAAGTCTTGAATGATAACCAAAGGAATTACACAACCACTGAAAAAGAACTCTTGGCAATAGTCTTTGCATTTGACAAATTTAGATCCTATCTCATTGGATCTAAAGTCATTGTCTTCACTGATCATTCAGCTTTAAAATACTTACTTGCTAAACAAGAATCCAAACCAAGACTTATTAGATGGGTTCTTTTGTTGCAGGAATTTGACATTGAAATCAAAGACAAGAAGGGTGTAGAGAACAAGGTGGCAGACCATTTATCAAGGATACCATGTGAAGAAGGAAGCACACAAAGCACACATATAAATGAGTGCTTTCCTGATGAACAACTCATGGTAATTCACAAAGCACCCTGGTTTGCAGACATAGCAAACTTCAAGGCCACTGGGAGTTTGCCGTTGGAATTTAACAAGCATCAAAGGAAGAAATTGGTAAATGATGCCAAATACTTCATCTGGGACGAACCATACTTGTTCAAAAAATGTTCGGATGGCATACTCAGAAGATGCATATCAGAGGAAGAAGGAAGGGATGTCTTATGGGACTGCCATGGCTCCACTTATGGAGGACATTTTGCAGGAGAAAGAACAGCAGCTAAGGTGTTGCAGTGTGGTTTTTATTGGCCCACTATCTTCAAAGATGCAAAGGAACTAGTGAAGCACTGCCATGAATGCCAGAAAGCGGGGAACCTGCCAAGAAGAAATGAAATGCCACAACAATTCATTCTGGAACTTGAATTGTTTGATGTATGGGGGATAGATTTCATGGGACCCTTTCCCACCTCATACTCAAATAATTACATCCTTGTGGCAGTAGACTATGTCTCCAAATGGGTTGAAGCAATAGCAACTCCAACCAATGATAATAAGGTAGTCATAAACTTCCTCAGAAAACACATTTTTTGCCGTTTTGGGGTTCCAAGAGCAATCATCAGTGATGGAGGAAGCCATTTCTGCAACAAACCATTAGAGGCATTGCTTCTAAAATATGGAGTCAAACACAAGGTAGCCACACCATACCATCCACAGACAAGTGGGCAAGCCGAAATATCTAATAGGGAACTCAAAAGAATCCTGGAAAAGACTGTGGGAACTTCAAGGAAGGACTGGTCGATTAAGCTAGATGATGCTCTTTGGGAATATAGGACAGCTTTCAAAACACCAATTGGAATGTCTCCTTACCAACTAGTATATGGAAAAGCTTGCCATTTGCCACTGGAGTTGGAGCACAAGGCATTCTGGGCCTTGAAACTCTTGAACTTGGACAGCAAAGCTGCTGGAGAAAGAAGGATGTTGCAAATTCAAGAGTTGGAAGAATTCAGAGCTGAAGCTTATGAGAATGCCAAAATTTACAAAGAAAGAGCAAAGAAGAAGCATGACAGCAACATAGCCCCAAGGAAATTTGAAGAGGGACAAAAAGTATTGCTCTACAATTCTAGGCTGAAGCTATTTCCAGGGAAGCTAAAATCAAGGTGGTCTGGACCGTTCCTTGTCACCAAGGTCTCCCAATATGGACAAGTAGAAATCATGGAAGAAAAGTCACAACGAACCTTCACTGTGAATGGTCAAAGACTCAAACATTACTTGGGAGATGTGGAGGAGAAGGACAAGGTTAAATATCACCTCAACTGAGGAAGCTGACCGTCAAGCTAATGACGTTAAAGAAGCGCTTGTTGGGAGGCAACCCAACCTGAGGTACTACTCCCTTGCTGTTTCTTTTATTTGTTTCAATAAAAAGGTGAAGTAGTTTCTGTGCATTGCAAAGAATTAAGTTTGGTGTTTCACACCAAACAATGAATTCGTGGATCAATAATTCAAAGGGGAATGTGTGACTCTAAGTTTGGTGTTCCACCATACAGATCAACTGAACACAACAACCTTTGAATTATATGAAAGGAACAACCATTCTAAGCAATCACAGAAATGCTTAAAATCCTTAGCAGCAACTTCATTCCAAGGAGAATTCAAGGATTCAAAGAGCAGAGGAGTAAGTAGGAGACTAAGTTTGGTGTTCACACACCAACTTAGGACTCAGACACTTGCCCATACATAGTTGAGCTAACCACTCAAGTGCTTGAGAAGCAAGCAACTTCATCACTCTTTGCAGGAAAGGAAACAAGGATCTTAGAAAGAACATGAAGCAACAACTAGGAGAAGAAGGAGAAATCAAATTGTTTCCTGGCAACAAAGAGAAAACAAGAAATTTCACAAGGTGGTGTTGTTCCTTGACCATTCTTTAAAAGGCAAACAAAAGCATGCTTGTTCTGGTTTAAACTGTAATTGTTGAATCTTTCTGGAATGTGAAGTTTTTAGTATGAGTGATGGTTTACTGCTTTGAATAAAGTGAATGCCTAGATGTTTGGATATAACTTCACCTTCTTAAACAAATGCTTGCCATGCTTGTTCTGTTTCCAAAAATAAAAGAAAAGTTTGAACAAAAGTAACTTGGCTCAATTAGTGACAAATCAAGTAGAATTAAGTGGTGGTATGCATGCTTGATTGTTTAGTCAGATCACTGGAAATTGAGTGTAGAATTATCATTTTTGTGTAGAAGTTTGAATACTGTCTATGGATCTTGATGAATAAATGTCTTTGGCCATGAAAAAGAAAGAAAAAGAAGAAGAAAAAGCCACTGAAAAAGGGCAACCAAAAAGCAAAAAAAATTGAGAAAATAAGCTAGGCACCAATGGTTTGAACTTCTGAGACAAATGCCTGTGGTGTTTATGTATTAAGGATATGCTTGGATGAATAGGTTCTGAGGAGTGTTTCAACACTTGGTAACTTGGGTTAACTAACCCGGGATTATCAACCAAAAGTCCATTATCAAGAGCAACCTAAATACAAAACATTTAGTCACACAAAGAGGTGCTGGGCACCAATGTCTCAAGAAGAAATGTGAACTAAAATGCCTGTAGTGGATATGTGTAGTGCACTGATAAGAAAAAGAAAATGCCAAAGGCTTGTGCAACACATGACACTGAGCAAACAAGGAGCAAAGGAGCTCTAAGAAAAAGAAAAACAAAGAAGGGAAAAGTGCCAAGGACATAAGAATAACAAGAGGCCATAGCAGTGTTTGATGGATGCAATGAAAAAGTGATAATCTTACCTGATAAGAATGAAAAAGTGATGCTGCAACTTTCTGCATAAAACCCTTCTGATGAACTTCAAGTGCTTACTAATATAGCCAATGTAATTGCTTTCTGTTTCATACTTTCTTCTCAAATAACTCAGGACTTGCTTAGGGACAAGCAAGTATTAAGTTTGGTGTTGTGATGCCAAGGCATCTTAGGCTAGTTTCACTAGCATTTTTCTGTTAGTTTTAGTTGTTTTATGCATTTTCTTGAGCTTAAAGTAACCAAGAATGGTTAAATGAATAACAAAGCAATGAACCATCCAAACAGTATGATTTTGATGCAAATTCCATGAGTTTTTAGTTATATTACTTGAATGCTATGAATGGAAGATTTCTCATGAAATGTTGCAAGACTTTGATGCAGTTGTTTGGATGATTTCAGGGAAGAAGAGGTTAGGCAAGGAAGCAACAAAATCAATAAAGGAAGCTTGAATATCACATGTGGAGTTTAAGCTCCATTTTAAGCTCCAGTTTAAGCTCCAGTTTAAGCTGAAAGTGGCGTTTAACCTCCAGTTTAACCTTAAACTGGAAGTTAAACGCCAGAAATGAAATTCATCAGGGAGCCATTTCCACGTTTAAGCTCCAGTTTAACCTTAAACTGGAGCTTAAACGTGTTCGATCATTCTCCTCCAGGGTTGCTTTCTCCATTTCCATGTTTAAGCTCCAGTTTAACCTTAAACTGGAGCTTAAACGTGTTCGACCTTTCTCCTCCAGGGTTGCTTTCTTCCATTCCCACGTTTAAGCTTCAGTTTAACCTTAAACTGAAGCTTAAACGTGTTCGACAATTCCACACTCCAGGGTTGCCTTCTTCCATTTCCACGTTTAAGCTTCAGTTTAACCTTAAACTGAAGCTTAAACGTGTTCGACTACTTTACCCTCCAGGGTTGCTTTCTTCCATTTCCACGTTTAAGCTTCAGTTTAACCTTAAACTGAAGCTTAAACGTGCTTGAATTATACCACCTCCAGGAGTGTCCAACGTTTAAGTTGCAGTTTAAGCTTAAACTGCAACTTAAACGCCACTATTTGAAAAGGTTTCTGGGCCAACGATATTGCAGTTTAAGTTAGTATTTGAGCACAAGCATTAACTTAAACGTACTCTGGTATGAAACCCAATTGAATATCATGGTTTATGGGATTGGGCCTGAAGAATTGATGAGTCTGGAATTTCAATTTGTTGAGTCATGTGTCATTACTTGATTATCACTAAGTTGGCTCAATGAATGTTACAGAATTGGATCAGCAGCCTCATCAGAATTATGGATCATAAACCCAAAGCAAAAGGAAATCAGGGAAAGGCCTCAAAGCCCAAGAAACACAACAGAAGCTCAATTTAGAAAGTGTATAAATAGGATAGAATTTAAGTTAGAAAGGACTTTTGGGGATCATTTTTCTAGTTTTCATACTTTTTGTAATTGAATTCAGAGCTATGACTCACTAAACCCCCTTTCATTGGGTTAGGGAGCTCTATTGTAATTCAACGAATCAATAATAGTTTTTTATCTTCTTCTTCAATCTTTTCTCTTGAATTTTGTTAGAAAGCTTCTCGATCTAATTCCATTGGTTAGTTGTCTTGGGAAAGAAACTATCCATAATTGGAATCCTTCGGAACCTTGGGAAAGGAATGGAGGATTCATGCTAGAGAAGCTTTCTCACAGTGAATTGGATTGGGGTTTGGATGGATATTGTGACATGTAATCCTACCAAATTGTGGTTCATGAAACTGTGTGGTATAATCAGTGATCGAGCATCATCTCTTCTTATGAACATTTAAACCAAGGGATTGGGAATTTGTTTGTTTTTAGAGAGAATTGGTGAGCCAAGGGATTGGGATCCAATCATATAAGATTGCCAAGCAAAATTCAATGAATGCATTGGTTGAGGAAGGGATAAAAATGTTTTGATTCGGAGATCTCAATATCTCCTGAACCCCAATGAATTCCCCATTTCTGATCTACCACTTTCTCTTTACATTCTGCAATTAAATTCATGCAATCACCCCGATCCCTTTTTAATTTCAGCAATTTAGCTCCTCGCTCTTTAATTCATGCAATTTAAGATTCCGCAATTTCAATTTCTTGCCATTTACGTTTCCCGCCAATTTTACATTCCGCAATTCTCGTCTAAATCTTGATTCCGCTCAACTAGAACACACTTCTAATCCGAATTGCTCACTCAACCAATCCTTGTGGGATTCGACCTCACTCTATTGTGAGTTTTTACTTGACGATAACCGGTGCACTTGCCGGAAGGAATTTTTGCCGATCGTGCAATTTCCTAAAATCGTAGCACATCACACACATATGTCCATAAGGACTTGGTCCAACCTTTGATCAAAGTTGACCCTTCTAGTGTAGGGGCGTGCATCTCCTTGCATCATGGGCAAGTTGAATGTCAACCTCACATTTTCTGGACTAAAATCTAAGTATTTCCCCCAAACCACTGTAAGATAGTTCTTTGGATTCGGGTTCATACTTTGATCATGGTTCCTAGTGATCCATGCATTAGCATAGAACTTTTGAACCCCATTCAACAAGTCGGAATCCTAATGGTTCAAGAGTTCTATGCCAATGCATGGATCACCAAGAACCATGATCAAAGTGTGAACCAGGACCCAAAGAATTGGCTTACAATGGTTCGGGGGAAATACTTAGATTTTAGTCTGAAAAATGTGAGGTTGGCATTCAACTTGCCCATGATGCAAGGAGATAAACACCCTTACACTAGAAGGGTCAACTTTGATCAAAGGTTGGACCAAGTCCTCACAGACATTTGTGAAGAGGGCGCTCAATGGAAGAGAGATTCAAGAGGGAAGCCGGTTCAATTGAGAAGGCATGACCTCAAGCCCGTAGCTAGGGGATGGTTGGAGTTTATCCAACGCTCAATCATTCCCACTAGCAACCGGTCTGAAGTTACTCTAGACCGGGCCATCATGATCCATAGCATCATGATTGGAGAAGAAGTAGAAGTTCATGAGGTTATAGCCCAAGAACTCTATAAGGTGGCGGACAAGTCCTCTACCTTGGCAAGGTTAGCCTTTCCTCATCTCATTTGTCACCTCTGTTATTCAGTTGGAGTTGACATAGAGGGAGACACCCCCATTGATGAGGACAAGCCCATCACTAAGAAAAGGATGGAGCAAACAAGAGATCCCACTCATCATGAAATCCCTGAGATGCCTCAAGGGATGCACTTTCCTCCACAAAACTATTGGGAGCAAATCAACACCTCCCTAGGAGAATTGAGTTCCAACATGGGACGACTAAGGGTGGAGCACCAAGAACATTCCATCCTCCTCCATGAAATTAGAGAAGACCAAAGAATCCTGAGAGAGGAGCAACAAAGGCAAGGAAGAGACATTGAGGAGCTCAAACACTCCATAAGACCTTCAAGAGGAAGAACAAGCCATCACTAAGGTGGACCCGTTCTTTAATCTCCTTGTTCTTTATTTTCCTGTTTTTCGAATTTTCATGCTTATGTTTATCCATGTTTGTGTCTTATGATCATTAGTGTCTTAGTGTCTATGCCTCAAAGTTATGAATGTCCTATGAATCCATCACCTTTCTTAAAATAAAAAAAAATGTTCTTAATTGAAAAAAGAGAAGAATTGCATGAACTTTGAATTTTATAACAGATTAATTATTTTGATGTGGTGGCAATACTTTTGTTTTCTGAATGTATGCTTGAACAGTGCATATGTCTTTTGAATTTGTTATTCATGAATGTTAAAAGTGTTGGCTCTTAAAAGAATGATGAAAAAGGAGACATGTTACTGAGGATCTGAAAAATCATAAAAATGATTCTTGAAGCAAGAAAAAGCAGTGAATTCAAAACGAAAAAAAGAAGAAAGAGAAAAATGAAAGAAAAAGAAAGAAATAAAGTTGTGATCCAAGGCAAAAAGAGTGTGCTTAAGAACCCTGGACACCTCTAATTGGGGACTCTAGCAAAGCTGAGTCACAATCTGAAAAGGTTCACCCAATTATGTGTCTGTGGCATGTATGTATCCGGTGGTAATACTGGAAGACAGAGTGCTTTGGGCCACGGCCAAGACTCATAAAGTAGCTGTGTTCAAGAATCATCATACTTAACTAGGAGAATCAATGACACTATCTGGATTCTGAGTTCCTAAAGAAGCCAATCATTCTGAATTTCAAAGGATAAAGTGAGATGCCAAAACTGTTCAGAGGCAAAAAGCTAAAGCCCCGCTCATCTAATTAATACTGATCTTCATAGATGTTTTTGGAGTTCATTGCATATTCTCTTCTTTTTATCTTGTTTGATTTTCAGTTGCTTGGGGACAAGCAACAATTTAAGTTTGGTGTTGTGATGAGCGGATAATTTGTACGCTTTTTGGCATTGTTTTTAGTATATTTTTAGTAGATTTAGTTAGATTTTAGTATATTTTTATTAGTTTTTAGTTAAAATTCACTTTTCTGGACTTTACTATGAGTTTGTGTGTTTTTCTGTGATTTCAGGTATTTTCTGGCTGAAATTGAGGGATCTGAGCAAAAATCTGATTCAGAGACTAAAAGGACTGCAGATGCTGTTGGATTCTGACCTCCCTGCATTCGAAGTGGATTTTCCAGAGCTACAGAAGCCCAATTGGCGCGCTCTCAATGGCGTTGGAAAGTAGACATCTTGGGCTTTCCAGCAATGTATAATAGTTCATACTTTGCTCGAGATTTGATGGCCCAAACCGGCGTTCTAAATCAGCTCAAAACTGCCCGGCGTTTAACGCCGGAACTGGCACAAAAATGGGAGTTAAACGCCCAAACTGGCACAAAAGCTGGCGTTTAACTCCAAGAAGAGTCTCTACACGAAAATGCTCCAATTCTCAGCCCAAGCACACACCAAGTGGGCCCGAAAGTGAATTTTTATGTCATTTACTCATCTTTGTAAATCTTAAGCTACTAGTTCCCTATAAGTAGGACCTTTTACTATTGTATTTTCATCTTGGTTCTTCTGGTTCCCTCTCTGGGGCCGAGGCCAATGATCACTCTTGTTCTTATGTATTTTCAACGGTGGAGTTTCTACACACCATAGATTAAGGTGTGGAGCCCTGCTGTACCTCGAGTATTAATGCAATTACTATTGTTCTTCTATTCAATTCAGCTTATTCTTGTTCTAAGATATTCATTTGCACCCAAGAACTTGATGAATGTGATGATTATGTGACGCTCATCATCATTCTCACTTATGAATGCGTGACTGACAACCACTTCCGTTCTACAAGCAAACAAGGCTCTAATGTTTATCTCTTGGGTTCTTTAACCGGAATCTTCGTGGTATAAGCTAGAATTGATGGCGGCATTCAAGAGAATCCGGAAGGTCTAAACCTTGTTTGTGGTATTCTGAGTAGGATTCAATGATTGAATGACTGTGACGAGCTTCAAACTCGCGATTGTGCGGCGTTAGTGACAGACGCAAAAGAATCACTGGATTCTATTCCGACATGATCGAGAACCGACAGCTGAATAGCCGTGCCGTGACAGGGTGCGTTGAACATTTTCACTGAGAGAACGGGACTGTAGCCATTGACAACGGTGATGCCCAACATACAGCTTGCCATGGAAAGGAGTAAGAAGGATTGGATGAAGACAGTAGGAAAGCAGAGAGACGGAAGGGACAAAGCATCTTCACACGCTTATCTGAAGTTCTCACCAATGAATTGCATAAGTATCTCTATCCTTATCTTATATTTTATATTATCCTCCATAACCATTTGAGTCTGCCTGACTGAGATTTACAAGATGACCATAGCTTGCTTCATACCAACAATCTCTGTGGGATCGACCTTTACTCACGTAAGGTTTATTACTTGGACGACCCAGTACACTTGCTGGTTAGTTGTGATCAAGAGTTGAGATTGCAATTGAGCGTACCATGTTGATGGCGCCATTGATGATCACAATTTCGCCCACCATCTTCCAAGGATGATGCATTCATCCTCCTCCTTCCTAGTGTCTAAGATTATGAAATCAGTAGGGATGTAAAGGCCTTCAACCTTTACTAACACGTCCTCTACCAATCCATAATCTTGTCTTACTGACTTGTCTGCCATTTGTAATGAGAATATGGCAGGCTGTACCTCAATGATCCCCAGCTTCTCCATTACAGAGAGTGGCATAAGATTTATGCCTGACCCTAGGTCACACAGAGCCTTGTCAAAGGTTGTGGTGCCTATGGTACAGGGTATTAAGAATTTACCAGGATCTTATCCCTTTTGTGATAAAGTTTGCTGAACCCATGTATCTAGTTCACTAATGAGCAAGGGAGGTTCACCTTCCCAAGTCTCATTGCCAAACAACTTGGCATTCAGCTTCATGATGGCTCTTAGATATTGAGCAACTTACTCTCCAGTCACATCTTCATCCTCTTCAGAGGAAAAATAGTCTTCAAAGCTCATGAATGGTAGAAGGAGGTTTAATGGGATCTTTATGGTCTCTCTATGACCTTCAGATTCCTTTGGGTCCTTAATAGGGAGCTCCTTCTTACTTGAGAGACGTCCCATGAGGTCTTCCTCATTGGGATTCACGTTCTCTCCTTCCTCTCTAGGTTCGGCCATGTTGACTATGTCAATGGTCTTGCACTCTCTTTTTGGATTCTCTTCAGTATTGCTTGGGAGAGTACTAGGAGGAGTTTCAGTGACTTTCTTACTCAGCTAATCCACTTGTGCCTCTAAACTTCTAATGGAGGACCTTGTTTCACTCATGAAACTTAAAGTGGCCTTAGACAGATCAGAGACTATGTTTGCTAAGTTAGAGGGGCTCTGCTCAGAATTCTCTGTCTGTTGCCAAGAAGATGATGGAAAAGGCTTGCTATTGCCAAACCTATTTCTTCCACCATTATTAAAGCCTTGTTGAGGCTTTTCTTGATCCTTCTATGAGAAATTTGGATGGTTTCTCCATGAGGGGTTATAGGTGTTGCCAAAGGCGTCCCCCATGTAATTTACCTCTGCCATTGCAGGGTTTTTAGGATCATAAGTTTCTTCTTCAGAAGGTGCCTCTTTAGTACTGTTGGATGCATTTTGCCATCCATTCAGACTTTCAGAAATTATGTTGACTTGCTGAGTCAACATCTTGTTCTGAGCCAATATGGCATTCAAAGCATCAATTTCAAGAACTCTCTTCCTCTGAGGCATCCCATTATTCACGAAATTCCTCTCAGAAGTGTACATGAATTGGTTATTTGCAACCATTTCAATAAGTTCCTGAGCTTCTGCAGGCGTTTTCTTTAGGTGAATGGATCCACCTGCAGAATGGTCCAGTAACATCTTAGAGAACTCAGATAGACCATAATAGAATATATCTATCATGATCCACTCTGAAAACATGTTAGAAGGACACTTTTTGGTCATCTGCTTGTATCTTTCCCAAGCTTCATAGAGGGATTCACCATCTTTTTGCTTGAAGGTCTGAACATTCACTCTAAGCTTGCTCAGCTTTTGAGGAGGAAAGAACTTAACCAAGAAGGCCGTGACCAGCTTATCCCAAGAGTCCAAGCTATCTTTAGGTTTTGAGTCCAACCATGTTCTAGCTCTGCCTCTTACAGCAAAAGGGAAAAGCATGAGCCTGTAGACTTCAGGATCTACTCCATTAGTCTTAACAGTCTCACAGATCTGCAAGAACTCAGTTAAAAACTGGTAGGGATCTTCTGATGGAAGTCCATAAAACTTGCAGTTTTGTTGCATTAGAGTAACTAGTTGAGATTTCAGCTCAAAATTGTTTGCTCCAATGGCAGGAATTGAGATGCTTCTTCCATCAAATTTGGAAGTAGGTGTAGTATAATCACCAAGCATCCTCCTTGCATTATTGTTGTTAGGTTCGGCTGCCATATCCTTTTCTTGTTCGAAAATTTCAGCAAGGTTGTCTCTCATTTGTTGTAATTTAGCTTCTCTTAGTTTTCTCTTCAGAGTCCTTTCAAGTTCAGGGTCAGCTTCAACAAGAATGCCTTTTTCCTTGTTCCTGCTCATATGAAAGAGAAGAGAACAGAAGAAGAAAAGGAATCCTCTATCTCCCAGTATAGAGATTCCTTTATGTTAGTAGAAGAAGAAGGAAATAGAGGAAGAAAAAGGTAAGAATCCAAACACAAGGGTGAAGATAGGTTCAGATTCCTGAGATGAAGAGAAGTGTTAGTGAATAAATAAATAAATAGAAGAAGATGAGGGGGAGAGAGTTCGAAAATTAATTTTGAAAAAGGGTTAGTGATTTTCGAAAATTAAGAAAATAAATAAAATTAAAATTAAAATTTGAAACAATTAATTAATTAAGAAAATTTCAAAAAAGAGTGAGATATTTTCGAAAATTTGAGAGAGAAAATTAGTTAAGTGATTTTGAAAAAAATAAGAAACAAACAAAAAGTCAATTAGTTAGTTGAAAAAGATATGAGAATTAATTTTGAAAAGATAAGAAGATAAGAAAAGATATTTTGAAATCAAATTTTTGAAAAATATATAATTTTAAAAGATATGATAAAAGGATATAATTTTTTAAGAAAAAGATATTTTAAAAAAGATTCAATTTTTAAAATTAAAATTGATTACTTGACTAACAAGAAACTAAAAGATATGATTCTAGAATTTAAAGATTGAACCTTTCTTAACAAGAAAGTAACAAACTTCCAATTTTTGAATCAATCACATTACTTGTTAGTTAAGTTTCAAAAATTTGAAATAAAATTAAGAAAAAGATTTTGAAAGATGTTTTCAAATTTTCGAAAATCATAAAAAAAATTGAAAAAGATTTGATTGTTGAAAAAGTTTTTGAAAAGATAAGATTTTTAAAATTGAAAATTTGACTTGACTTATAAGAAATAGCTAAGTTTTAAAAATTTTTGACTAAGTCAACTCAAATTTTCGAAAATTATGAACAAATTAAGGAAAAGATATTTTTATTTTTGAATTTTTAAAGAGGAGAGAGAAAAACATAAAAATGACCCAAAACATGAAAATTTTGGATTAAAACACTTAATGCATGCAAAAACACTATGAATGTCAAGATGAACACCAAGAACACTTTGAAGGTCATGATGAACATCAAGAACATATTTTTGAAAAAATTTTTATGCAAAGAAAACATGCAAGACACCAAACTTAGAAATCTTTAATGCTTAAACAATATGAATGCAAAAATGCACATGAAAAACAATAAAAGATACAAACAAGAAAACATCAAGATCAAACAAGAAGACTTACCAAGAACAACTTGAAGATCATGAAGAACAATATGAATGCATGAATTTTCGAAAATTGCAAGAACAAGATGAATATGCAATTGACACCCAACTTATAAATTGACTCAAGACTCAAACAAGAAACACAGAATATATTATTTTTGGTTTTTATGATTTTATTAATTTTTTTGGATTTTTGTAATAAATTTTTTGAAAACATATTTTGGAAAAAGAAAGTAATGAATCCAAAGTCCTTATTCAGAATTCCAGGAATCATGTAATGTTAGTCAAAAGCTCCGGTCCAGGAATTAGATATGGCTTTACAGCCAACCAGACTTCAACATGTTACATGAACTCTAGAATCCATTCTTAAGAATTTTGAAAAAATTTCGAAAACAGGTGAGAAAATTCTTTGAAAGATTTTTGAAAAATTTTTGAAAATAAAACAAAAAGAAAATTACCTAATCTGAGCAACAAGATGAACCGTCAGTTGTCCATACTCGAACAATCCCCGGCAACGGCGCCAAAAACTTGGTGCACGAAATTGTGATCTCTAACAATGGCATTCAACTTGGTATGCGCGTTTATAACTCAGCACTTTGTTGACAACTTCGCATCACTAACCAGCAAGTGTACTGGGTCGTCCAAGTAATAAACTTTACGTGAGTAAGGGTCGATCCCAGAGATTGTTGGAATGAAGCAAGCTACGGTCATCTTGTAAATCTCAGTCAGGCGGATAATAAATGGTTATGGAGTTTTCAAATAATAATAATAATAAATAAACAGAAAATAAAGGTAAAAATACTTATGTAAATCATTGGTAAGAGTTTCAGATAAGTATACGGAGATGCTGTGTTCCTTTTGAATCTCTGCAACATACTGCTTTCTTACTTTCAATCCTTCTTACTCCTTTCTATGGCAAGCTGTATGTAGGGCATCACCGTTGTCAATGGCTACATCCCATCCTCTCAGTAAAAAAGATCCAAATGCTTTGTCACGGCACGGCTAATCATCTGCCGATTCTCGATCATGTCGGAATAGAATCTATTGATTCTTTTGCGTTTGTCATCACGCCCAACAATCGCGAGTTTAAAGCTCGTCACAATCATTTAATCCCAGAATCCTACTCGGAATACCATAGACAAGGTTTAGACTTTCCGGATTCTCATGAATGCCGCCATCAATTCTAGCTTATACCACGAAGACTCTGATCTCACGGAATCCAAGAGATACACACTCTAGCTCTCGCTTGTAGAACGGAGGTGGTTGTCAGGCACGCGTTCATAAGGATGGATGATGATGAGTGTCATGGATCATCACATTCATTAGGTTGAAGTACGAATGGCATCTTAGAATAGGAATAAATTGAACTAAATAGAAAATAGTAGTAATTGCATTAAAACTTGAGGTACAGCAGAGCTCCACACCCTTAATCTATGGTGTGTAGAAACTCAACCGTTGAAAATACATAAGTGATCAAGGTTCAGGCATGGCCGAATGGCCAGTCCCCAAAACAAAAACCAAGATGTAAAAAATCCAGATATGGAACCAAGATGTTAAATACAGTAGTAAAATGTCCTTTTTATACTAGACTAGCTACTAGGATTTACAGAAGTAAGTAATTGATGCAAAAATCCACTTTCGGGGCCCACTTGGTGTGTGCTTGGGCTGAGCTTGAGCTTTACACGTGCAAAGGCTTCTTTTGGAGTTGAACGGCAAGTTGTAACGTGTTTTTGGCGTTCAACTCTGACTCGTGACGTGTTTCTGGCGTTTGACTCCAGAATGCAGCATAAAACTGGCGTTGAGCGCCAGTTTACATCGTATAATATTGAATAAAGTATGGACTATTATATATTTCTAAAAAGCTCTGAATGTCTACTTTCCAACGCCATTGAGAGCGCACCATTTGAAATTCTGTAGCTCCAGAAAATCTTTTTCGAGTGCAAGGTGGTCAGAATCCAATAGCATCAGCAGTCCTTTGTCAGCCTTCTTGTCAGAATTTTGCTCAGGTCCCTCAATTTCAGCCAGAAAATACCTGAAATCACAGAAAAATACACAAACTTATAGTAAAGTCTAGAAATGTGAATTTTACATAAAAACTAATGAAAACATCCCTTAAAGTAACTAGATCCTTCTAAAAACTACCTAAAAATAATGCAAAAAAGCGTATAAATTATCCGCTCATCAGAGGGCTCGCAAGTTCTGCCTCTGCTTCTGGTTTATGGAATCTGACGAGAATGCACTGCCGCGACTGAGCTATCTGTGGCTGTTATCACCGTTCTGGCCGTTGGAGAACCACCGATGGAGCTCGCTGGAACTGCTCAGAGGTTTTGGTTACTCGTTCTGATTCTGCCCTATTTTGGGAATGTTGCTGCTGCCACTGGAATCACGAACCAAAAAGGAGAGGAGGCCATTTTCCCTTGTAGCTTTTGCTGCCATGGAAACTGGTCCTGGAACTTGCTAATAGAGCTGCTGTGTGTGATGATTTCCGCGAGTTTCGACTTTGAGGTAGGGAATTTATTTTAAAAGTTAAATGTTTTTAACTTAGAATGCCTACAAAGTTATTTGGATAATTGCAAATAGTTAATAATGATTCAGAGTTGATTAATTGATGAGAATTTTTTGAAATATGTTTGAGAATAGTTAGTTGAAGTGATTTTTCTAAATTATGATTATAATTAAATGTGGTTGTGATTACTTTGAATTATAGTTGAAATTAGATGCGGTTATGAAATGTGACTGAATTATTGATTCTACGATGAATTGGTTGAGATTCCGATTTTGAATGAATTATTGTCTTGTTTGATGTTGAATTGGATATTTGATGTATGGGAACGGCTGTGAAATTTACTTGCAACTAGTTGAGATTGGTTTTGGTGATTATTGAAGCATTAGAACTTAAGGGATTAAACTATTTTGAGAACCTGATTTTCTAAAATAATATAGTAAACTTTAAGAGTATATAAATAATTTTGTAATGATTAGACTAATTTTCTGTGTCATGATTTATTGATTTTGACTTGGCTATGATTGTGGCTGGTTTCATTGTTGTAAGTGATTAATTGATGAGATTGATTTTGGTTTAGGCTGTAACTGTTACTGATTTTCTGATTGTTTGGAATTACTGAGAATCCTATTATTTGATTATGTTGAGCTGGTTGCCATAGGCTAGTTTGCTTGATGGTTGCAAATTGACTGAAATTCTGATCTTTGACAGATTTATATTGAATTGAATGATGTGCTGGTTATTTTATATATTGTAACGGTAGTGGATTTGGTTGGTCACTGATTGAAGATTGGTTTTGGGAAATTAGTTATGAGTTTTTAAAATTAGACTGATTTACTTTTAAAAAAATGAATGATGACTGGGTGAAATTATGATTTTAATTGATGAAAGGATGTCAGTTCTTAAACTGAATTATGATGAAATAATTACTGAGAATCTGTTATGATAGTTGCTAATAAACAAATAGAGAATTGAATGAGTTTAATTTGAAAGGATTCTATGACTTATGAATTTATTTATGAATTAATGAGATGAAAATTGGATTGTTGGATTATGTGAGAATTGCGAATTATGGATTTTCTGATTGCTTGAGAATCTTGTATTTGATAATTGTTGAGAAAGGATTGTTGAATTGTTGAGAAAGAGGGAACCCGTAAGGGTGGCTAAGTCCGAGTTTTAGGCGAGGTACTGCCGAAATTTTATAAAATCTAAGGTTTTATTTGAGAAGTTATTTTAGGAGATTTGGATTTGGAAAATGATTATTTAAGTTTTATTTAGTTAAGAAAAGAATTATTCTATTTTAAATTCGATTTACCAAAGAAAGCTTTATGTTTCAAAATTAAATTATTTAAGAAAGAAACTATGTTTTGAGATTGATTCAATATGAAAAGAATTATGTTTTAAGCTTGAAATAAAGGATTAATTTTTAGAAGTTTGATGAATTTATAATATTTGAATTTGAATAGTAAAGAGAGAGATGATTTTTGAGTCTTTGGAAAGTTAGTAAATTTGAAAAAAGAGTTTTATTTGGTTACTTTTAGTAAGAGGGTGATGTTTTGAAAAGTATTTAGCGAATTTAAAATAAATGATTTTCTTGAGTATTTTGAAAGAGAATTAAACTAGAAAATAGTTTTAAAATTGGTTCGAGTTAAGAGGTTGCAAAAGTGGAAGTCGTAAAGTTTGTACAACACGATTGAACAAAGAAAGACAGAGATATTGTATAAGAATATGTAACTGGAGATGAATAACGAGAATGATAACTTATGATGATAATTACACTGATTCTTTTGAGGAAAGGTATTCAGTTTATGAAATTGTTGGCAAGGATGTGGGTATTGTCCCGCTTGCGTATTTATGATTATAAAAGAGAATAAAAAGCAAAGGACCTGTTGAAAGGTCATTTGTTGCTTGAGGCAACCCAAGAGATGTGTTTATTCATTTATTGCGTTAAGGCAACTCCAGATATACTTGTATGATCATCTGCTGCAGTGAGGCAGTCAGATAGATAATGGTGTGATCATTGAGAACGCTTTTCTACGGTACAGATCCATATTTTATTTTTGTAAGGCAGAAAGGTTATTTCCTGCTACAGAAGTACCGTGACCACCTGTTCCATTTCTGTAGTGGCAGAGGGGTTATTTCCTGTATACAGAAGGTGTGTCGGCGTACATCCCTGTAGTGGCAGATGTGTTATTTCTTGCGTGCAGTGGACCCTTTGGTGGTAGAGGGGTTATTTCCTGTACACAGCGGTATAGCCAATAGGAAAGCTTTATCCAGACAGAGGTTGCTGGATAACATCCGGAGCGGGTTAGTAACCGACAGATGAGCTCATTACTTGCACTAGGGCTAGACATGCATCATCCTTGTTTGTGCATTTGCATTTGATTGTGTTGCTTATCTTTTTTCCCTTGTGATTGTACTATTTGTCTTGGTTACTTGCTTGTGTGTTTGATTGAATATTTTTGTTGAAGCTGTGAACTTAGCAAAGTATTGAGGAGTGATATTCGTGAATTTCGGTTCGGCTATATTACTTATGTTGCTGATTTATTTAGTTATTGCAGTGATTGAGCGATGCTGTTTGTGGCTAATAAATTGTTAATGTAACCAATTTTATATTTTAGATTTTTTTTTTTGAGTTTAGAGATTTTGAAAGAGGTAATTAATTAGCTAAAGTAAAATCAAGAGTAGTATTTTCAAAAAGGTTTGATAAAAATATAGTTTTCTTGAGTATGTTAATCATTACTTTTACGGCATTCCCATTCCCTACTGAGAATGTATGGTTTGTTCTCAACCCATAAATTTCCACCCTTTCAGTGACAGGTTCGAAGACTCAGTTTGAAGCTGCGGATGATTGTTGGACTATATTTATGAGTTAAGTTTTTGAGTTCAGTTGCTTTCATAGAATTCCCTCGCCTTTGTAGCTTTAGTTTTTATTTTATTCAGAGGGATAGGAGTTGTACCTGGGTTTTATTTAAATTCTTTTGTATAATGTTTATTATTATTAATAATTATGTGATTATTATTACTTGGTGATGTTTGCTATATGATTTTAATAAACAAAAACAAAATTTTTTTCTGGAATTATCTATAAAACTAAATCGCGATATCGAACTAAAGGCTCAATAGTAAATAGGTAATAAAGGAAAGCAGGTTGGTAACACCTTACTTTCGGTACGATCATGACATTCTAGAAGTTGGGTCGTTACACTCCTCACTTCTCAACTCTTTAGTTGCTTGTGTTCCTTCCACTTTAACATGCTTCATCTTCATCCTTTAAGCCATTTATGCCCTGTAAACCAGAAAACACTTGACAAACACATCATGGCATCGAATGGTAATAAAGGGGAATTAAAAAAAATTAACAATTTTAAGGCTTAGAAGGCATGTTTTCAATCATAGCACAAAATTAGGAAGGAAACTTAAAAACATGCAATTTACATGAATAAGTGTGAGAGTAGTTGACAAAACCCACTCAATTCAGTCCAAAATATATTATAAAATAATGGTTTATCAAATCTTCCCACACTTAAACATTAGCATGTCCTCATGCTAAGCTCAAGGAGACCAAAAGAGTGAAGAGGAAAAGGTGAGACTCATGCAATGCAACCTATCTATATGAATGCAACTACATGCTAAAATGCTCCTACCTACTTGGTTAAAAGTAAACAGATTCTCCATGAACAACCAAAAGTGAATTCCACTAATTTAAATCTCAAAATAAAGTACAAGTAAAATTTGCAAGAAGAAAGCTCATGAAAGCTAGGAACAGAGACTCGAGCACCGAACCCTCACTAAAAGTGTATACACTCTAATCACTCAAGTGTTTGAGGGTCGATTCTCTCGTCTCTCTACTAATCTTGCTTTCTAAGGCTTGCTTTCCTTCTACCACTCAACATAATTTAATGCATAAATACACATATCAAGAGGTCTTTTCAAGGGTTGTAATAGGGTTAGGGTCAAGGTAGGAATGTATTTGGTTAAGTGGACTAAAATCCGAATCCTTGATTAACCTAAACTTCCCACCTAACTTAAGACATTCCATGTTATCACAATGCAAAGCCTAGCCACCCAGTAACTATTTTTCCACAAATCCATGCACCTTGATATCTTTTAAGTACAAGTCATATGCATTAGTTCACTTATTAGCCTTGGGGCATTTTGTCCCCTTTTTATTGCTTTCTCCTTTTCTTACTTTTTTTCTTATTATTTATTATTTTTTTCTTTTTTTTTTCTTCTTTTTCTCTTTTTCTTTTCAATGAGTTAATGCAAATGATTAATGTGCTGGATGCATGAACAAGTTCCCAACTATTTTCACATTTTCATATAAGAATATAAAATACCCAATTTCCTAAACATGTATTCCCCAATTCAATTTTCCTATACTTAATTCATGTACACCTCACTAGTCTAAGCTAATCAAGGATTCAAATTAGGGACATTTATTATTTTTCGCTTAGAGTTAATGATGTGCTAAAATAAAGAATAAATGGGGTAAAATGGCTCAACATTGGTTTGCAAGGGGAATGATAGGGTAGGCCATATGGGTATGTGAGCTAAGTAAAACAAGGCCTCAATCACATAAGTGTATGCATACATTAAACAATGGAAATATAGAATCAAGTAAGACAAATATCACAATTTTAGAGAGAACAACACACACAAAAAATATTGGTTGATAGATACAACCAATCAAATAGGTTCAAATTCTTACTAGTTTTGTGTGTTTGAGCTCTAAAACCATGTTCCAAATTAAATTTCTTCAGAAAAGTTCAACAAAATATTAATTCAAATTAGTGAAATATCATAAGACAGTTTCTTGGACAAGAAATTACACTTCAACCAAGTAGTACCTAAATGCAAGCAACTAACTACACATGTAAGTTATCCTATTTAACAAAAGAGAATTAAAATATTGGTGTTGAGAGAGAGTTGTTACCTTCGGGAGTCAGTTACCGACTTTCCCACACTTAATACTTGGCACGGTCCTTCGTGCCATTAGTGATCCATAAGGTATGTCCAGGATCGCCACCTCCAATGGCCAAATGATGGGGGGACCGGGGCGCCTCCGTGCCCATAGCTTGATCACTTGCATTGCCATTAATGGAAGTAGAGTCCGAGGTGTCGGAGTCCCCCAGAGGTGGTTGAGTACAACTAATGAGCTCCTTCAAGTAGTTGTAGCGGCGCTTGTTGTGGCGCTCAATTTGCTCAATCCGCCGGCCTTACCGATCTATCTTCTCAAGGATCTCAAGTAGCAACTGGTGGTTGGATGGTGGTGGTGCATGGGGTGTTGATGATGGTGGAGCCTCCAAAGACGGGCCGTCATTAAGGCTCTTGGATGGCACTTGTGGCATGATCCACTTTCCATGGGGAACCAGTGCAACTGCCAAGGGGATTCTGCTCTTTACGTCATTTGCTTCGTGCTGAATGCCAAATGCAGATGTTAGTTCCATGACCAAGGCTGGAAAGGGAATCTTACCAACTGTGTGAACGCGGCTCATGGCCCGGCGGAGGAGTCTAGGGATGCTAAGTGGCCTCTCAGTCAGAATACGCCATACCAGCACAGCCATGTCTCCGGTGATAGAGGACTCATGAGTACTCGGCCATACATAGTGAGACATAATTTGTTGCCATAGATGAGCCTCATCTATCAAATCATTAGCCAAAAGCCCCTTTGGGTTAACCTTGTTTTGCCCATAAACCCAAGTGCTTTCGGGCTTAGCAATGGCCTTAAGGATGGGTCCTAATCAAAAGTATAACCTTTGTGGGCAATTTCTGCTTCGGGAAAGGCATCCAACCCTTTCGAATTTAGTGGGATACCTAGCACTCGGTGAAGAGCGTCTTCTGAGATAGGGACTTGCTTCTGACGCATATAGATGGAGTCAAGGGTTGGGGAGTGGTAATTAGCATAAAATCCATCGACCCAAGACAAGTTAACTTCAATTGAATCTCGGTTCAAGAAACCCCAATGTCTCCTCTTCATTCGATCCTCCACATATTGTTTTAAATGGTCTGGTACAAAGAGGAGGCGTTCACGGTGGAGATTCCGCTCCATAATATTAGCATGCATCCTTTCACAATAGCGGTTGGCGAATCGCACTGTATCCTTAGCAGGAATCTTCTTGTCTGACTCATCAATGCGGATGTCTACTTTTGATTTCTTAGAAGGCTGCCGAATTGTAGGTGACTTTGGTGCTTGCCTTTTAGAAACCGTTTTCTTAGAAGATTTCTCCTTTCCTTTTGCGGTTGTCATACTGAAAATGAGAGAAGAGGAGAATTGTAAAGAAACGAGTAGGGATAGTGAAGAATGCATTAACAAGATAAGTGTAGTGAAAAAGTAGCAAAGAATGCAAGAATACAAGTAAAGTTAAAGTAAGGGTTCATTGAAACTTTTTCACAAACATGTGGTGTCCATTGTATTATTCAACAAGCAAGTGACAACACCAACATATAACACCATGAAAAGAAGAAAAAAATTATATCCAATAGAGCAAATACCACCAAACAATCCAATGAATTTATAAAAGGAATAGTGATCCAACACCAATTTCAAACATACAATAAATTGAAAATAAAATAACTAAGATTAAGCAAGAAATAAGAGCATAAAGTGCAACAAAAATAAAATAACCTAATGAGATGTAACTAAATTAAATAAAAATATAGAAGATAATGATAGAAGAATGAAACCTTAAATGTAAGAAGGAGTAGTGGTAAGTGGAAGTGATAGAGAAAGAATAGGGGAAAGAAAGAAGATGGATAATAGAGAGAAGAGAAAGAGGACGCCAAAGCACAGTGGTCGCCGAAAAATAGTGTAGGTCCATTAGAAAAAAGGGGGGAAAGAATAGTGAGTAGGGAAGAAGAAAGAACAAAGAAGGAAGGGAGGAGAAAAGAAGGAAAATAAAAGAAGGGGGGAAAACGGCGCAGACTAAGTCTATGTGTTTTGGATTTAAAAACAGATAGTGACGCGTAAGCATCATCCACGCGTACGCGTGGATTGTGAAAAATGAAGGTGACGCGCATGCGTCATCCACACGTATGCATGAGGTTGAGTTGCGCGTTTATCACGATACCTGCATGGGCTCGGCACAACTCACTGTTCGAGTCATGCAGGTGGCACAGTATCAGCATCACATAATCAAAAATTCTAGGGACGGGGCGATGCGCACGAGTCCGCCACGCTTACGCATGGGCAGCGTCGCATGCCTAGCATTCCTCCGGAACAAACCTGGCACAACTCTCTGTCCAGGTCGTGCGGTGGCATTGTCCCAGCACGAATACAGCACAAATTGAAAATAGACATCGACGCGTACGCGTGACTAGTGCTCGTGCCCTTTGCCCCCCTTCCCGCACAGCCCCGGCACAACCTTCTGTTTGGTCGTGTGGACGCGTCGTTCAAGCACCATTTTTGCATGGTGCATGTCCGCGATCTCACGCGTGTGCGTCAGCCATGCGCACGCATGGCAGGGTCTTTATTTTTTTATAAAATTATAGAAATAACTCCAAATAAAGATAAACATGCAGATGTGAAAATTAACACAGACATAAATAAAGTAGAACCAATAAAAAGGAAGATCATACCATGGTGGGTTACCTCCCACCTAGCACTTTTCTTTAACGTTCTTAAGTTTGACGGTCCACAGGCTCAGACCTCATCCTTTTCTGGATCCTTTGGTGCACGAAAATTACACTCACACTATGTAATTCCGCACAACTAAGCAACAAGTGCACTGGGTCGTCCAAGTAATACCTTACGTGAGTAAAGGTCGAATCCCACGGAGATTGTTGGCTTGAAGCAAGCTATTATTATCTTATTATGCTTAGTCAGGATACCAATAGGGTTCTTTAGTTTCGTAAAAAGTAAAAAGGGCATAAAATAAGTAATTGTTACGCAGTAATGGAGAATATGTTGGGGTTTTGGAGATGCTTTGTCTTCTGAATCCCTGTAACATAATGCTTTCTCACTTTCAAACATGCAAGGCTCCTTCCATGGCAAGCTGTATGTAGGGCATCACCGTTGTCAATGGCTACTTCCCATTCTCTCAGTGAAAATGGTCCAAATGCTCTGTCACAGCACCGCTAATCATCTGTCGGTTCTCGATCATGTCGGAATAGGATCCATTGATCCTTTTGCGTCTGTCACTACACCCAGCACTCGCGAGTTTGAAGCTCATCACAGTCATCCAATCCCTGAATCCTACTCGGAATACCACAGACAAGGTTTAGACTTTCCGGATTCTCAAGGGTGCTGCTAATGGATTCTAGCTTATACCACGAAGATTCTGATTAAGGAATCTAAGAGACACTCATTCAATCTAATGTAGAACGGAGGTGGTTATCAGGCACATGTTCATGGGTTGAGAATGGTGATGAGTGTCACGGATCATCACATTCATCATATTGAAGTGCGAATGAACATCTTAGATAGAAACAAGCGTGTTTGAAGAGAAAACATAAATAATTGCATTAATTCATCGAGACGCTGCAGAGCTCCTCACCCCCAACAATGGAGTTTAGAGACTCATGCCATCAGAGAATACAAAATTCAGATCTAAAAATGTCATGAGATACAAAATAAGTCTCTAAAAGTTGTTTAAATACTAAACTAGTAACCTATGTTTACAGAAAATGAGTAAACTAAGATGGGTAGTGCAGAAATCCACATTTGGGGCCCACTTGGTGTGTGCTAGGGCTGAGACTTAAGCTTCTCACGTGCTTGGGCTGTTTCTGGAGTTAAACGTCAGGTTGTAGCCTATTTTTGGCGTTTAACTCCAACTTGCAACCTGTTTCTGGCGTTCAACGCCAGAATGGAACATGAAACTGGCGTTAAACGCTAGTTTACGTCATTTATCTTCGAGAAAAGTGTAAACTATTATATATTTCTGGAAAGCCCTAGATGTCTACTTTCCAACCCAATTAAGAGCACGCCAATTGGACTTCTGTAGCTCGAAAAAATTCATTTCGAGTGCAGGAAGGTCAGAATCCAACAACATCAGTAGTCCTTTTTCAGCCTGAATAAGATTTTTGCTCAGCTCCCTCAATTTCAGCCAGAAAATACCTAAAATCACAGAAAAACACACAAACTCATAGTAAAGTCCAGAAATATGAATTTTTCCTTAAAACTAATAAAAATATACTCAAAACTAACTAAAACATACTAAAAACTATATGAAATTACCCCCAAAAAGCGTATAAAATATCCGCTCATCACAACACCAAACTTAAACTGTTGCTTGTCCTCAAGCAACTAGATAAATAAAATAGGATAAAAAGAAATCAATAAGCAATAGTATCTCAGAGTCTTAAGTGAAGCTCAGATTCTAATTAGATGAGCGGGACTAGTAGCTTTTTACTTCCAAACAGTTTTGGCATCTCACTTTATCCTTTGAAATTCAGAATGACTGGCATCCATAGGAACTCAGAATTCAGATAGTATTATTGATTCTCCTAGTTTAGTATGTTGATTCTTGAACACAGCTACTTTGTGAGTCTTGGCCGTGGCCCTAAGTACTTTGTTTTCCAGTATTACCACCGGATATATAAATGCCACAGACACATAACTGGGTGAACCTTTTCAGATTGTGACTTAGCTTTGCTAAAGTCCCCAATTAGAGGTGTCCAGAGTTCTTAAGCACACTCTTTTGCCTTGGATTACGACTTTAACTACTCAGTCTCAAATTTTTCACTTGGACCTACATGCCACAAGCACATGGTTGGGGACAGCTTGATTTAGCCGCTTAGGCCTGGATTTATTTCCTTGGACCCTCCTATCCATTGATGCTCAAAGCCTTGGATCCTTTTCACCCTTGCCTTTTGGTTTAAAGGGCTATTGGCTTTTTCTATCTTTTTCTATCTCTTTTGCTTTTTTCTTTCACTGCTTTTTCTTGCTTCAAGAATTAATTTCATGATTTTTCAGATCAGCAATAATATTTCTGTTGTTTATTATTCTTTCAAGAGCCAACAATTTTAACATTCATAAAATTCAATATAAAAAATATGCAATGTTCAAGCATTCATTCAGAAGACAAAAAGTATTGCCACCACATATAAATAATTAGAATTCTCCTTATTAAGAACTCAAAAAAAAATAAATTGCCTCTTTATTCTAAAAATCTACTATTTTATTCATATTTGATGATGATGAGAAAAATAAATTATAACTTAATTGGAAATAAAATTAAAATAGATATACTAACTACTACTACTCATATATAACTTCTAAGGTAAATTCTTATAAGAACAACTATCACAGAGTTAAAGCTAAGATTAGGAATCAAACAACCTTTATTTTGGGAAGTGGATGTTTCTCTAGTCTGTAGGGTGCTTGGTCCTTCAAGAGATAATTTTTGACGCTTTAGTTCCTTCAAGTCACGCCTTTGCTCTTCTTGTTCCCCAAGCAATTTGCAAAGCATGCTATTTTGATTATTCTGTTCTTCCTTTATTTGGTCTATAGCTTCTTGCAACTTGGTAACAGATGCTTCAAGATGCTCCTAGTATTCAATTTGAGGGATTTCCGGGAAGAATTCCTGTGCTCTCCTCTTGATGGGGTCATCCTGCACTTGTTGTTTTTCCATTGATATTTTGGTGATTGTTCGCTCAACTGAGATATACTCAGTTATTCCCATCTTCACTCCAGCATCTTTACATAGCATAGAGATTAAGCTTGGATAAGCCAATTTGGCATCTTTGGAGTTCTTGTTTGCAATTATGTAAAGATCACACGAAATCAGCTAATGAACTTCCACTTCTCTTCCCAATATAATGCAGTGGATCATCACTGCTCTTTTAATGGTGACTTCAGAGCGGTTGCTAGTGGGCAGTATAGAACGCCCAATGAAGTCCAGCCAGCCTCTGGCGAATGGTTTGAGATCTTCTCTCTTGAGTTGATTTGGGATGCCTTTGGTGCTAGTGGTCCACCTGGTTCCAGGGAGGTATATGTCCTCTAGAATCTTGTCCAGGCCCTTATTTGTTCTCATCATTCTCCTATTAAAGGAGTCTGGGTCATCTTTCAGCGAGGTAGCTTAAAGATCTCCCTGATTTTGTCAGGGTGGATGTGAACAATCTTTCCTCTTACTAAGGTCCGATAGTCATAGAGGGCAGTTCCAGATATTCTCTGCCTGTCTGTTTGCCATAGATTAGCGTAGAATTCCTGAACCATGTTTCTTCCCACCTTTGTTTCAGGATTAGCTAGGATTTCCCAGCTCCTGTTTCGAATTTTCTCTTGGATCTCCGGATATTCATCTTCTTTTAGATCGAATTTGACTTCCGGGATCACTGATCTTAGACCCGTTATTTTGTAGTAATGGTCTAAATGCTCTTTGGTTAAGAACTTCGCTTGATTCCAAAGTGGTTTTGGAATATTCTTTTTCTTGCCTCTTGGAGTGGTTTGCTTTCCTTTAGGAGCCATGATCTTTGTGGGTATGACTTAGTGATCATGGATAAACACACCAAACTTAGAGGTTTGCTTGTCCTCAAGCAAAAGAAAGGAAAGGAAAGGAATAGAAGGAGAGCTAGTATCGAATGGTGGACGAAGGAGGGAGGCCGAATGTGGATTTAAAGGAGGGATGGGTTTTCGAAAATTTTGAAGAAAGATAAGATAGAAGATATGATTTGTAAAAGATAAGTATGATGGGAAAAAGATATAATTTAAAATTAAAAAGTTGTGAGAGATATTTGAAAAAGATAAATCTGAATTTTTATTTTGAAAAAAAAGTTTGAGATAAATATGAAAAGATAATTGGGTTTCGAAAAACAATTTGAAAAGAAGTTGGATGGGATTTGAAAAGGATTTGTGTCTATGAATTAAGATACATTTGATATCTTTGAAAAATGGATTATAGAAATTAGGATTAAAATTTTTGGAATTGAAGGATGAGAGTTTGTAACATGTTTGTACAAGAAATTATGAATTGAAACATGAAAATTGGAAAAAACGTGAAGTGAAAACGGATTTACCTCCTCCCCACAATCCTGGCGTTAAACGCCCAAACGCTACATGTTTTGGGCGTTTAACGCCCATTTGTAGCCTCTCATGGGCGTTCAACGCCCAGCTGTTGCTTCTGGCTGGCGTTGAACGCCAGGAATTCCTTTGTCATTGGGCATTTTTTTGAATGCCCAGGATGCTATAAATCTGGCGTTAAACGCCCAGAAGGTACTTCTTTCTGGCGTTCAACGCCCAGAAGACGCTTCTTTCTGGCGTTTAATGCCCAGATAGCCTATTGGCGTTGAACGCCCAGTAGATGCTTCTTTTGGGCGTTGAACGCCCAAAACAGCTCTTACTGGCTTTTTCGCACTAGTGAGCTTTTTTTGCTATTTTATTCTTCTGAATCCTTCTGTAACTCTGTGAACTAAAGAAATTTGCTATTTTACCTTGAAGATAATTGACATGAACCTGTAAAATCAATTAATTAACAAATAAGTTTTGTAAATGGCTGGGTTGCCTCCCAACAAGCGCTTCTTTATTGTCTTTAGCTGGACTATTACTGAGCTTTAATCAAGTCTCAGTTTTGAGCATTCTTGCTCAAAATTACTTTCAAGATAATGTTTGACTCTCTGTCCATTAACAATGAACTTTTTGTTAGAATCATTATCCTAAAGCTCTATGTAACCATATGGTGACACCTTTGTAATCACATATGGTCCTCTCCACCGGAATTTTAATTTCCCGGAGAATAATCTGAGCCTAGAATTAAACAGCAGAACTTTCTGCCCTGGCTCAAAGACTCTGGATGACAACTTCTTATCATGCCATCCTTTTGCTTTCTCTTTGTAAATTTTTTCATTTTCGAAAGCATTGAGTCTAAATTCCTCTAGTTCATTTAACTGGAGCAATCGTTTTTCTCCAGCTAACTTGGCATCAAGGTTTAGAAATCTGGTTGCCCAGTAGGCCTTATGTTCCAGTTCCACTGGCAAGTGACAGGCTTTTCCATACACAAGCTGGTATGGAGAAGTTCCTATAGGAGTCTTGAATGCTGTTCTATATGCCTATTGAGCATCATCCAAGCTTCTTGCCCAATCCCTTCTACGGTTAATTACAGTTCGTTCCAGGATTCTTTTAAGTTCTCTATTAGAGACTTCAGCTTGTCCATTTGTCTGTGGATGATATGGAGTAGCTACCCTGTGGCTAACTCCATATCGAACCAAAGCAGAGTAAAGCTATTTATTGCAGAAATGAGTGCCCCCATCACTGATTAGTACTCTAGGGATACCAAATCTGCTGAAGATGTATTTCTGGAGGAATTTCAGCACTGTCTTAGTATCATTAGTGGGTGTTACAATAGCTTCCACCCATTTGGATACATAATCCACTGTCACCAGAATATAAGTGTTTGAGTATGATGGTGGGAAAGGCCCCATGAAGTCAATACCCCATACATCAAACAACTCAAACTCTAAGATCCCTTGTTGAGGCATGGCATAACTGTGAGGCAGATTGCCATATCTTTGGCAACTATCATAATTAAGTACAAACACTCGGGAGTCTTTATAGAGAGTAGGCCAGTAGAAGCCATATTAGAGGACTCTTGTGGCTGTTCGCTCACTTCCAAAATATCCTCCATACTGTGATCCATGGCAGTGCCAGAGGATCTTCTGTGCCTCTTCTTTAGGCACACATCTACGAATTACTCCGTCTGCACATCTCTTGAAGAGATATGGTTCATCCCAAAGATAGTACTTTGCATCCGTGATCAATTTCTTTGATTGCTGCCTACTGTACTCTTTGGGTATGAATCTTACTGCCTTGTAGTCTACAATGTTTGCAAACCATGGCACTTCCTGGATGGCAAAGAGTTGCTCATCCGAAAAGTTTTCAGAGATCTCAGTAAGAGGGAGGGATGCCCCTTCTACTGGTTCTATTCAGGACAGGTGATCTGCTACTTGGTTCTCTGTCCCTTTTCTGTCTCTTATTTCTATATCAAACTTTTGCAGAAGTAACACCCATCTGATGAGTCTGGGTTTTGAATCCTGCTTTGTGAGTAGATATTTAAGAGCAGCATGGTCAGTGTACACAATCACTTTTGATCCTACTAAATAAGATCTGAACTTATCAATGGCATAAAAAACTGCAAGTAACTCTTTTTCTGTGGTTGTGTAGTTCTTCTGTGCGTCATTTAAAACATGACTGGCATAGTAAATGACGTGCAGAAGCTTGTCATGCCTTTGTCCCAATACTGCACCAATGGCATGGTCACTAGCATCACACATCAGTTCAAATGGTAATGTCCAATCTGGTGCAGAGATGACTGGTGTTGTGACCAGCTTAGCTTTCAGAGTCTCAAATACCTGCAGACACTCCTTATCAAAGATAAATGGCGTGTTAGCAGCTAGCATATTACTCAGAGGTTTGGCGATTTTTGAAAAATCTTTTATAAACCTCCTATAGAATCCTGTATGCCCAGAAAGCTTCTGATTGCCTTAACATTGGCGGGTGATGGTAATTTTTCAATTACCTCTACCTTAGCTTGATCCACCTCTATTCCCTTGTTCAAAATTTTGTGCCCAAGGACAATTCCTTCAGTCACCATAAAGTGACATTTCTCCCAGTTTAAAACCAGATTAGTCTCTTGGTACCTCTTTAAAACAAGTGTTAGATGATCAAGACAGGAGCTAAATGAGTCTCCAAATACTGAAAAGTCATCCATGAAGACTCCCAGAAATTTTTCCACCATATCAGAGAAAATAGAGAGCATGCACCTTTGAAAGGTTGCAAGTGCATTGCACAGACCAAATGGCATCCTTCTGTATGCAAATACTTCGGATAGACATGTGAATGCTATTTTCTCTTGATCCTGGGGATCTACTGTAATTTGATTATAACCTGAATATCCATCCAAGAAGCAGTAGTATTCATGACCTGCTAGTCTTTCTAGCATCTGGACTATGAATGGTAAAGGAAAATGATCCTTTCTGGTAGCTGTATTGAGCCTTCTATAATCAATACACATACGCCACCCTGTAACTGTTCTTGTAGGAACTAGTTCATTTTTTTCATTATGAACCACTGTCATACCATCCTTTTTAGGGACGACTTGGACAGGGCTTACCCATGGGCTATCAGAAATGGGATAAATAATTCCAGCCTTTAGTAATTTAGTGACCTTCTTCTGCACCACCTCCTTCATGGCTGGATTCAATCGCCTTTGTGGTTGAACCACTGGCTTAGCGTCACCCTCCAATAGGATCTTGTGCATGCATCTGGCTAGGCTAATGCCCTAAAGATCACTGATGGACCACCCCAAGAGCTGTCTTGTGTGTCCTTAGCACTTGAATTAGTACTTCCTCTTCCTGTGGTTCTAAGGTAGAGCTTATAATTACAGGAAAGGTATCTCCTTCTCCCAGAAATGCATATTTCAGGGATGGTGGTAATGGTTTAAGCTCGGGTTTGGGAGGTTTCTCCTCTTCTTGAGAGATTTTCAGAGGTTCTATTATTCTCTCTAATTCCTCCAGATCAGGCTGTGTATCATTAAAGATATCCTCTAGCTCTGATTTGAGACTCTCAGTCATATTGACCTCCTTTACCAGAGAGTCAATAATATCAATGCTCATGCAGTCATTTGGGGTGTCTAGATGCTGCATAGCTTTAACAACATTCAACTTAAACTCATCCTCATTGACTCTCAGGGTCACTTCCCCTTTTTGGACGTCAATGAGGGTTCGTCCAGTTGCTAGGAAAGGTCTTCCTAGAATGAGAGTTGCACTCTTGTGCTCCCCTATTTCCAGCACCACAAAGTCAGTGGGAAAGGAAAATGGCCCAACCTTGACAATCATGTCTTCAATTACGCCTGAGGGGTATTTAATGGAGCCATCAGCCAGTTAGAGACATATCCGGGTTGGTTTAATTTCTTCAGTCAAACCAATCTTTCTGATAGTAGATGCAGGTATTAGGTTGATACTTGCCCCAAGATCACATAAAGCTTGCTTGGTACAAGTACCCTCTAATGTGCATGGTATCGTAAAGCTTCCGGGATCTTTAAGCTTCTCAGGTAGGCTTTTCAGAATGACTGCACTGTATTCTTCAGTAAGGTAAACTTTTTCAGTTTTTCTCCAATCCTTCTTATGACTTAAGATCTCTTTCATGAACTTAGCATAAGAGGGTATTTGCTCAAGTGCCTCTGCAAACGGAATCTTTATTTCAAGAGTCCTGAGATAGTCTGCAAAGCAGGCAAACTGCTTATCCTGTTCCACTTGGCAGAATTTCTGAGGATAAGGCATTTTGGCTTTGTATTCCTCAACCTTAGTTGTTGTAGGTTTATTACCTACAGATGTGGGTTGAGAAGCCTTTTTAGAGGGGTTGCTATCAGCACTTGTATGTGTCTGATCTCCCACTGGCGTTTGAATGCCAGGGGTGGAAGCTGGAGTGGCGTTAGACGCTAACTCCTTACCTGTTTCTGGCGTCTGAACGCCAGAACTGTGCTTCCTTTGGGTGTTCAACGCCAATTCCTTGCCTGTTTTTGGCGTTGAATGCCAGGACTGAGCATGGGTTGGGCGTTCAGCGCCAGTTTTCCACCTTTTTTCTGGCGTTTGAGCGCCAGAATTATTCCTCTCTGGGCTCTGACTGTCCTCAGAGGGATTTTGGGTAGCAGTTTGTTCATTTCTTGGCTTCCTGCTACCTTGAAGTGAGGTATTTAATATTTTCCCACTTCTTAATTGAACTGCTTGGCACTCTTCTGTTATTTGTTTTGACAATTACTGTTCTGTTTGTTTCAACTGCACTTCCATATTCATATTATCCATTCTTGTTTCTTGTAATATCTCCTTGAATTCGGCTAGCTATTTTGTTAGAAAATCTAATTGCTGATTGAATTCAGTAACTTGTTCTGTAGGATTGAGTTCAGCAGTTACTGTTTTAGCCTCTTCTTTCATGGAAGGTTCACTGCTTAGATACAGATGCTGATTTCTGGCAACTATATCAATGAGCTCTTAAGCTTCTTCAATTGTCCTTCTCATGTGTATAGATCCACCAGATGAGTGGTCTAGAGAGATCTGAGCTTTCTCTGTAAGCCCATAATAAAAGATGTCTAATTGCACCCATTCTGAAAACATTTCAGAGGGGCATTTTCTTAGCATCTCTCTGTATCTCTCCCAGACATCATAAAGGGATTAATTATCTCCTTGTTTGAAGCCTTGGATGCTCAGCCTTAGCTGTGTCATCTCTTTTGGAGGAAAATAGTAATTCAGGAATTTTTTTGACTGCTGTTTCCATGTCTTTATGCTGTCCTTAGGTTGGTTATTTAACCACCTCTTAGCTTGGTCCTTTACAGAAAATAGAAACAGTAACAATCTGTAGACATCCTAATCTACTTCTTTATCATGTACTGTGTCAACAATTTGTAAAAACTGTGCCAGAAACTCTGTAGGTTCTTCCTGTGGAAGACCAGAATACTGGCAACTTTGCTGCACCATGATAATGAGCTGAGGATTCAACTCAAAACTACTGACTCCAATGGAGGGTATACAGATACTACTCCCATATGAAGCAGTAGTGGGGTTAGCCTATGACCCCAGAGTCCTTCTGGACTATTCATTTCCACTTAGGTCCATGATGGATAAAGGGAGATGATGTGAATTTATTTTATTATAAAAAAATTATTTTCGAAATAATGAAATAAAGTAAAATAAAAACTAAATAAAAATAAAAAAAAGATTTGAAATTATTTTATGAGGATTTTCGAAAAAGTGAGGAGAGAGAAAGTAGTTAGGATATTTTTGAAAAAGATATAATTTGAAAATTTTTGACCAAGTCAACCCAAGTAATTCGAAAATTATGAAAAATTAAAGGAAAAGATATATATTTTTTTCTGATTTTTGAATTTTATGATGAAAGAGAAAACCACATGAAAGATACAATACTTAAAATTTTTAAATCTAATACTCCTTGTTTTCAAAAATTTTGGAGGGAAAAATACCAAGGAACACCAAACTTAAAAATTTTAAGATCAAGACACAAGGAAGACTCAAGAACACCTTGAAGACTCACAAGAACACCAAGAACAAAAGAAAGAACACCAAACTTAAAATTTTTAGAAAACCAAAATAAATTTTTGAAAACTAAGAAAAATTAACAAGGGAATACCAAACTTAAAGTTTGGCACAAGATTTAATCAAAGAAAAATTATTTTTGAAAAAGTTTTTTTAAAAAAAGAAGATACCCAATTGTCAAAAAGCATAAGCCAACGCTCTAGCCAACTGAGCTATAAATTTAACGTGTTTTAATATTATATATAAAAAAATATTTTTTAAAAACTGATATTTTGAAAAAGTACAAGAAAAACAAGAAAAGACACAAAACAAGACAAACCAAAGATCAAACAAGAAAAATGACAAGAACAATTTGAAGATCAAAGAAGAACAAAGAACATGCAATTCGAAAATTGAAAGACAAAGAAAAGCATGCAATTGACACCAAACTTAAAGCATGACACTAAACTCACACAAAAGACTCCAAGAAAAATTAAAAACTAATAAAGAAAAATAATATTTTTGAAAAAAAATTTTAAAAAGAAAATAAAAGATTCTGACCCAAAAGACAAAATCTTCCTAATCTAAGCAACAAGATTCACCGTCAGTTGTTCAAACTCAAACAATCCCCAGCAACGGCGCCAAAAATTTGGTGCACGAAAATTACACTCACACTATGTAATTCCGCACAACTAACCAGCAAGTGCACTAGGTCGTCCAAGTAATACCTTACGTGAGTAAGGGTCGAATCCCACGAAGATTGTTGGCTTGAAGCAAGCTATGGTTATCTTATTATGCTTAGTCAGGATACCAATAGGGTTCTTTAGTTTCGTAAAAAGTAAAAAGGGCATAAAATAAGTAATTGTTACGCAGTAATAGAGAATATGTTGGAGTTTTGGAGATGCTTTGTCTTCTGAATCCCTGTAACATAATGCTTTCTCACTTTCAAACATGCAAGGCTCCTTCCATGACAAGCTGTATGTAGGGCATCACCATTGTCAATGGCTACTTCACATCCTCTCAGTGAAAATGGTCCAAATGCTCTGTCACAGCACGACTAATCATCTGTCGGTTCTCGATCATGTCGGAATAGGATCCATTGATCCTTTTGTGTCTGTCACTATGCCCAGCACTCGCGAGTTTGAAGCTCGTCACAGTCATCCAATCCCTGAATCCTACTCGGAGTACCACAGACAAGGTTTAGACTTTTCAGATTCTCAAGGGTGCTGCCAATGGATTCTAGCTTATACCACGAAGATTCTGATTAAGGAATCTAAGAGACACTCATTCAATCTAATGTAGAACGGAGGTGGTTATCAGGCACACGTTCATGGGTTGAGAATGGTGATGAGTGTCACGGATCATCACATTCATCATATTGAAGTGTGAATGAACATCTTAGATAGAAACAAGCGTATTTGAAGAGAAAATACTACTATTGGTCTTTTTCATTTATTAAAAATTTATTTATTATTTTTTGATAACAACAAATTAAAAATTCAGATCCAAAAATTTACCATAAAATGCTAAATAAACAATAATTAATTTCGTCTAAAAACGAAATTGAAAAAATCCTCAATAATTACTCTACTCATTCTTCTACTGGTTAGATGCGTTAACAATTAACACAAATAACAGTGAAACTTACAAGACTATATTCCTAAGCTGTATTGGGTTCCACAATTAAATGAATGAAAAATAATTCTAGCATGCACATAGTGGGATATTGGCAGGTGAGTGGGTTAAACTATGTCGGAAGATGATATAAAAGAAAAGCAAATAGGACCAAATACACAGATACACGGAAAATAATTCATATTTAACAAGAATTTTTTTCTATTATAAATAAAAAAATATTATTTTTCCAATAAAAATATGACTTCCTGTGTAGTCATGTGTATTCTTATGTATTATGGAGATGATGATAATGGTTGCTATTGTTCTTTGTGAAGCTTAAGAATTTGAATTAGTCATTTTTTTAGAATTTGAAGTGGAGTTCGTCGGGGTTAGGTGAACTCTATAAAGTTCGCCGGAGGTGCGACGTACTTGCTCTAAATAAAAAAATTGCATTTGAAAAATTAAAGTTGAAAAATGCGATTTTAGAAAATAATTATTTTTTAATTTTATTTTAGAAAAAAATTATAAAAGAAAAGCTAATAGGACCAAATAATTGATTAATTAAAATGAAAATTATGTTCAACTGTATTAAAATAAAATGCAATATAAATATGAGGAAATAAAAAAGAATAGCAAAAAATATTAACAAAAAACTAAATAAATTAGTCCTAATAAAATGACTTTAATTGACAAATATATAATAATTTTATTAAGTTAAAACCAAGTAAATTAGTACAAGTCCAAATAATACCTTTATCAAACATTTATTATGTGCAGTTTTCAAACAACTGAAACATATAAATTAAAAATAAAAAATCTTTTATGATCGTCCATTATTCTAAAAATTTTATTATGTCGTCCCTAAATAAGTACCATTAATTTCTCTACAAAGTGATATAACAGGTGCATGAATGGTGGGATATTTAAAATATATTGGAGTTTAATTTAATTATTAATCAATAATACTTAACCTAAATTAAAAATACCTACGACCAAGTATTATGACACGTAATAAATAATTTATGTAAAACAAATAGAATTAAAATATTTAATATAAACATTAGTTACACATTTAAATATTTAACATACATCGACGGTACTTTAAATAATAATAACGTAAAAAACATAAAAAGATTTTCATAAGACCATTGGTTATTGTATTTTTGTTAAATATTATTGGTCACATTTATTTCCATTAAAAGAATAGTCAGTGAAGGAAAGATATTTTAAAATATTGTGCAAACCTATGATAATTTTAGAGTGACTGCAATTCGCTAAACTTAATTAAAGCAATAAACTAAACTGGGATTGTTCAGATGGGTGAAAATTTTTACAAGTTTGTTTTTTCATAATTCGTATGTCGCTATTAATTAGTTTGATATATTTTAATACTATACTAGATATTGATAAAAGCTGGATTTCAAAGTCATGGAATAGTGTGGAATATAGGCAAGGATTGAACAGTTTTTTAGATTTTGCATTTGTAAATGCATCATCCGATGGCATGATAAAGTGTCCATGTCCTAAATGTGGGTTTCAACTTATGCAAACAAGAGAGGATGCATATGACCATCTGTTGTTACGATCATTTCCCACTGGATATACTATTTGGATGCATCATGGTGAGAAGCCAGTTGAAGAGAGATCTGGATTGGGACGAGTAGATGAAAATCTGATATCCCAAGTGAATCAAATACACCAAATGGTCAACGAGGCATTCAATTTCATGCTTCAACATGGGAGTGAAGACACAACAATAATCGAACATGCCAAAGATGATGAAGATGTGTTGCCATACTTATATAAAGGTCCAAGTCGCGCGGCGCGATATTTTAACGATCTACTGTCAGATGGAAGCAGGAGTTATATCCCGGATGCTCAAAGTACTCTAAATTATCATTCTTAGTGAAGCTTTATCATATTAAGTGTATGTGCGGTGTGAGTTACAAGGCAATTACCATGATTCTTGACTTACTACGGGACGCATTCGAACAAGCAAAACTTCCAAAGATAGTGTATGAAGCCAGGAAGACAATAAGAAAGTTGGGTATTGAATACACCAAGATAGATGCTTGTCCAAGTGATTGTATGTTGTATCGAGGTGATAATGAAAACTTGACCAAGTGAAAGCGATGTGGGTCTCAAGATGGAAGCAGAAGACTAAAATGGGCTCTATTGTTAGGCTCAAGGTACCTGTGAAGAGAAATGGGAAACCTATAGCAGCCAAGACTCTTCGTTACTTTCCTCTCATACCACGACTACAACAAATATTCATGCGCAACAAGACATCAACTGACATGTTATGGCATTAAGAAGTGTGTAATAACGATGGTTTGCTTAAGCATCCAAGGAATACTAAAGCATGGAAAAAGTTTGATGCAAAGTATACTAACTTTTCAAAGAATCCGCGCAATGTTTGCCTAGCCTTGGCGAGCGATGGATTTAATCCTTTTGGGAATATGAGCACAAAGTATTCTATCTAGCCAGAAATTCTTATTCTGTATAATCTTCGGCCCTAGCTCTGCATGAAACTAACATCTTTCATTCTATCCACGCTTATTCCTAGGCCGAAAATGCCAGTTAATGACATAGATGTTTACTTGCAGCCTTTGGTAGATTAGTTGAAGCAATTATGGGATGGCGTTGAAATGTATGATGCCAAAGAGGAAAACACTTTCAAGATGTGTGCAGCACTAATGTGGATGATCAGCGACTTTCTAGGATTGGGAAACCTATCTGGTTGGAATATGCACAGTGAGTTAGCTTGTCCTACGTGTAACTTGGACACAGCCCCATCGGCTAAAAAATAGTCAAAAATGGTGTTTCATGGGCCATCGCCTCTTTTTGAATCAGGGACACAAATACAGACTAGACTAGAATAGATTTGACGGGCAAGTCGAAAGCATAGATCCACCGAAAAAGTTATCCGAAATAGATGTATTGAGGCAACAGTTTAACGTGCACGTTTAATTTGGGAAAATTTCAACTGTGACATCCAAAAAAAGACGCAATGGTCAGGATACGGGAGAAGATGACTCGCACTGGAAAACGAAGAGTGTTTTCTTTGACCTCCCATACTGAAAGGATCAGATGTTGCATCATAATCTTGATGTGATGCATGTAGAGAAAAATGCTTGTGACAAAGTGGTATTCACTATCTTAAACGATAGCGACAAATTAAAAGACAATCTTAAAGCTCGTAAAGATTTACAATGCATGGGCATAAGGCCTGAATTGTGGCCGGACGAAGGTGGTAAATATCCTTCTGCAATATTTGCGATGTCAAATTCACAAAGGAATGTATATCTGAAGACTCTGCAAAATGTGGTCTTTCAAGATTTGTTACTATAGCAATGTTGCTCGTTGTGTTGATTTGCGACAGCATAAGTTGTCTGGGTTGAAAAGTCATGACTGTCATATTCTGATGAAACATTTACTTCCGATTTTGGTGAAGAATGCACTTCCGAATCCGGTATCCAATGTGATTGCAAATTTGTCATCATTTTTCTGAGAACTTTGTGGAAAAGCCATAAACCCTATGCAGCTTGCTGACCTTTAGAATCATGTTGTGCAAATCCTGTGCCATACGGAAATAATTTTCCCTCCATCCTTCTTCACCGTCATGGTTCACCTCACGATACATTTCGTTGATGAGGTAACTCTTGGTGGACCAGTACATTATCGGTGGATGTATCCAATAGAAAGGTTAACTTGCTGATAAATCCCTTTAATACAATTAGTTTAATTAATTATGTATATACTGAGTGTTATGTTGTATTTATATAATAGGTATTTAGGACGTTTAAAGCAATATGTTTGTAATAGGGCACAACCAAAAGGCTCAATTGTAGAAGGCTATTTATCTGAGGAAATCTTGATTTTCTATTCTAGATATTTGGATAATATTGAGACTAGAATCAACCGACCAGAGCGAATTGATGATCAACCCGTTGATGTTACACATAATTCAGGGGAAACTATATTTCCAGCTATTGGAAAGGCATTAGGGACTGTTTTGCATTTTGAACTCACTCTAATGGAAAAACATCAAGCACATCGTCATGTGCTAGTCAACTGCGATGCCGTGATTTCGTTTGTTGAGTAAGTATACACGTGTATTTTTAAAACCCCAATATAACTCTTTTCTCCCAGTGACTAGTTAGACTAATTTTTTTCTCTCATAAAGTACATTTAGGAAAAAGACAAAGCAAAGCTTACGGACTCAGACAAGGTCGCAATCTAAGATAGATAGTGTTGTGCATGCAGAATTTCCTCGGTGGTTCAAGCATGAGGTTGATCCTGACCAATGTGTTTTTAGCCAAGAATTAGTACTTTATGAAATTCAATTTTAATATAAAGCATAAATATTATGTGGTTCTAGGTTCCAATGTTAGTACGCTTCATTCAAAAGAAATGAAGTTGCTTGCATGTGGTTCCATGATTCAAGCAAGACGTTTTGGTGTGTACAACGTTAACGGGTACAAATTTAGAACTATCACAAAGGAAGACGTGCTGAAAATCCAAAATAGTGGAGTATATGTATCATTTAATACAAAAGGTTATGCAAGCATACGTGATAATAAAGTGGTTGTTGGCAGTGTTCTGTATTACAAAAAAATTGTGGACATAATTGAATTGAATTATAGCTGTCATTTCACAGTGGTATTGTTCAAATGTGTTTGGACTGATACCACTACCAGTAGAGGCATCAAGCAAGACCATTTGAGGCTTACCAGCGTTAATTTCTCTCGGCCGATACACACTGGTGATCGAGAAGAAGATGAACCATACATATTGGCATCAGAAGCTCAACTTGTATACTATATGGATGATGAAGTAGCTAAGGAATGGAGTGTTGTGGTTCATGTGAAACCACTAGATTTGTATGACATGGGAGAAGAGAATGAAGAAGGTGAAGTTGGTTTTTCTACCAGCCAATGTTGAACATGTCAGCGGAAGGTGACATTGGAGATTTACTGTTAACAAGGGAGGATGATATAGAAGACCCCACAGAAAATGCTTTAGAGAATTTTGATGATGTCACATAATGCTTATATGGAGAATTTTAACGTAATTTAAAAAGGATCTTTGTGTCATGAACTAAGATAAATAAACTCAACATTGTACGTTGTTTTCTTTGGTTACAAAAAACTTGTGTATTTTTTATTTGCGGCTAAGTATTTATTGTATTGTGAATTTTCATGAGTAAAAGCAGATTTTCCATTTCTTTCAACGATTTTTTCGTCAAAAATTAGTTTACGTTAAATCTTTAATGTTGTTTCAGTTGTTGTTTTTCTTAGTGTTGCAGTTTTGATAATCTTGATATCTAATATTCAATATCAATTCCAATAATATTACATTTTTTAAACATTAGTGAACATAACATGACGGTGGAACAGGACAAATGAAAATTGAGGACTTTTCGTCATCCTCTGCAAGCACAACATTCACTATAGAGCTTCTGTCTAAGAAATTTTTCCAAACTACCAACAAGGGAGATCATAATTGTTGAAAATTTGCGTTTAGTTTTAAAATTGTCTTAGCATATTGTCGTCTAGTTTTTCTTCTAAGTCAGTATTTAATGACTTGGTAGTTCTCAGTTTCTTCTGGGTAATCTCATTTTGTTATATACATGTTAATATTTTCAGTATTACCTGAATATTCTGGAGAAATAATTCCTAACAATCTAGATGGAGAAGAGTCTGATTCAGAAGATAATTTAGATGATATATCATCTATTGGAATTGACAAATCCATACAGTTTGATCTCAATAAGGTTTCAGAAGAAGATAATGACACTTTAGAAGACCAACAAAGAGAAGATGATATACATGATAAGAAAAGGTGCTTTAATCTGAACAAAAAGCCATGGTATGGAGATAAAATATCAGATCCTATAAAACGTGAAGCCCATAGATTCTTGATAGAGTATTTTTCGCCAGGTCAATACGATGTTGAAGAGAAATTTTGATCTTTTATTATAAGAATTATGTTGATTCCCTTAATTTAATGATTTGGGTTGCAGTTTTACATGTTTATCTACTTTTAGAGTTTCTTGATTTAGGTTTAGAAAGGCATAACTTCAAAGAGAAGTAACTTTAATTTATGCTCATTAGAACTTTATTTTAACTTTATAAATTTAGAGTATGACTATTTTTTTCTTTTACATTTATGTTTGAATGCAAATTTAAATGACAATAAAGTAAACAAGAAAATCTTATTGATAAATTTGTTCACATGAGTTAACATATATAGCTTATTTAACTTGTGAACTTTTTTACGTAAAACGAATCTAGAAAAAGTGTTACGAGTTTAAATAACAATGATTTAAACATATGTAGTTTAAAATAGTAGTGTTAACTTAACTAGATTATACCCAGATGATTATTACTAAAGAAAACATTGAAATATGTGGTTATACGCATTTGGAGGCGGTTGGAAGAAAACTGCCGCAAAATGCAAAACGATAACTCACCCGACGGTACATATAGCGGTGATTCTAGGAAAATCCCCGTTAAATGCAAGGCTGATTGCAGCCCCACCCCTAACTGCCACGATATGCGCCGCAAAATTTCCACCACTATCTGCCGAAATTGTCGAAAGGGAAAAAGGAGAGCAGATAATGTATAAGAAAACAAAACCAGAGTATTGAAAATTGAGAAAAGACTAAAGATATGAAGGTAATTCTTAATAATGAAGGACAAAAAAGTAATTCAAAGTTTAGAACCTAGAAATTCTTATAAAAAATCTAGAGTGAAGTATAAGAATAAGAAAAAATTAACTAGGAATTGAAAAAGAGAAAGGTAATAGAGAAGATAGACAATTAAGAGCTGTAAAAGAGAAATGAATGGTTAAAAATTGACCTAGAAAGGACGAGAATTCTGTCCTGCATGCTCATCAGTGCATGTACTATTAATATTTTTAATGTGGGAAAAACTCATCTGCTATTGATGATTGAAATCAGAAAAAATCCACGTACTTTTAATTGATGATATTGGGAAAAACCCACGTACTTTTGAAGTGCTGATTATTGAAATTGGAAAAGCTCACGTATTATTGATGATTGATCTCAAGGATGCTCACAGACTGATTGATCACTATTTTTCATTGTGCGTATATTATGGCGTCAAGTTTTGTGACGATTGTTGGTTGTCACGTATTGATGGTGTTCTTAACCATATCAACACATATGCACGTACTGAACACAATGGAAAACTATATCTTGAACTTGTTCCCGGGTAATGTCGAATTGCAAGACGTAAACCAACACGTGAGCTCATTGCCTGCATAGGGCTATACATGCATCATACTTGTCGGCAGTATAATCACTATGATATTGTATTGTGCTTGAATTCTTATTGTTGTGCAGTTTGTCTGTGATTGTCTACTGTTACTAATTGAATATTGTGAGATTGACCTTAAAGTTAAAGATGAAAGACAAACTATATAGAATAACATAAAAAAGAGAAGTAAGACTAAATCGATTACGGAGGAAAAGTTGATAAAATTGTATAACCTAGGGTCGAAAAGATTAGGCGATCAACTACCTCTACACTAGAGCCTTGCTTTAGGAATGTTGAATATTTGTTTCTCTCGTTAGTACCTTACTAGGAACCGTAGGTTCTCATCCTCTTCTCTTCGTTGTTCCTATATGCGAAGCTGATGGCGATGCCCATTGAAGAGATGGTGCTTCTCTTTTTACTACATCCCAAACTTAAAGTACATGTACATTTAAAGGACGTCTGATACTATGTGAAGTTATAGAGCCTAAAGTATTTTTTTCTTTTTTTGTTAGAATTTTGCTTGAGGGGTAGGACTTATCTAGCCTGAGTTCCATACTAGAGGATTTTTAGATAGGCTAAGATTCAGGGTGTCGTAAGTAAAAATATGTACTCTATATATGTATTATACTAAAGGTGTCTAAGTCTGGGTTAATAATACTTATGTTTGTTGGACTAGTGCTATCTTATCCTCTCTTATAGCTTGTATGAAATTTACGGGTCTATATTGTGAATTAAGTTTATTTTTATCTTCTATGATGATTTATAACTTGTTATGCATAACTATTATTCTTTGCAATGCGTCTTAAAAAATATATATCTATCCTAAAAATGCATTCGCGTTTCTAATTACGAATCAGACTCGTATGATATTAATTAATAGCTATAATTTAAGGTATACAAATTAGTAACACCTTGTTTTAGTACGATCATGACATGCTAGAAGATTGGATCGTTACACTATTCATGATTTTACACCTATATATAGTCTCGAAATTTAATTACCGAAGGCTCCCATTCTCACTTCTTCACCTATCTGTAAATCATCTAATATACATAGTATGGTTATCATATCTAAATATAGTGTTCTTAAACCAAAAGCTTTAACTGTTATTTCTAACATTGATTTTACTCAATATCCTTCTAAGACTCTTTCTGAGGCTTTATCTTCTGCTCATTGTCACCAAGCCATGACTGAAGAATATGATGCTTTGATAAAAAAACATACATGGCATCTCACTGACCCTCCTTCTAACTCCACTATTATTGGATGTAAATGGGTTTACACTGTTAAAAATGACCCTAATAATAGATAGTATCAAGAAAAGGTAAACTACTAAAAATGCATCCGAATAATTTTGTTGTTGACAAAAATGTTCGCAAATGATTTATAAATGCGATAAAAATATCCAAAAATAATATTATATTTTTGTAACCGTCAAACAAATTTTGTATTTGATAAACTGCTTATGTATTTGATCCAAAAATTTATTGGAGTATTTAGATAACTATTTAAAAAATACACATAAAAAATTGGATAAAAATTTGATCTCTAAATTTTTTTACGGGTTAACCACCAAAAATACTTCCGAATTATTTAAACTCTGACAAAAATACATTCGAATTTAACTATCGATAAAAATACAATCAAATAATTAAAAAACACAACAAATATACCAAATAGTAAATACATTTTTTCAAAAAATACCTTCGAGATTGAATTTTGATGCAATTTCTCGCAAGCATGATTATAAAAATAAAAAAGATATTATTATAATTAAGATTTGGTTATTTTTTGTTAAGTATATATTTTTTTGTTAACAACCAATAATATTTTTAAAAAATCACAAAAACAATATATACTTAACAAAAAATCACCAAATTTTAAGAATAATAATATCTCATTTTTCTAATCATACTTGCAAAAAATCGCATCAACATTCAATCTCTAATCTTTTTTTTTTTTTTTGAGAAATACATATTTAATATTAGATAATCTTGCAAAAAAACTAACATTAAATATGTATTTCTCAAAAAATAGATTAGAGATTGAACTTTGATACAAATTGTTGCAAGCATGATTAAAAAAAAAGATATATTATTGTCCTTAAAATTTGGTGATTTTTCGTTAAGTATATAATTTTTTTTTTGTAATTTTTTTGTTAACAACTAATAATATTTTAAAAAAATCACAAAAAAAATATATACTTAAAAAAATCACCAAATTTTAAGAATAATAATATCTCATTTTTTTAATTATGCTTGCAAAAAATCACATCAAAATTCAATCTCTAAGGTATTTTTTGAAAATATATATTTACTGTTGGACATTTTTGTCGCGTTTTAAAATTATTTAAAAAAAATTTTGTCGATAGTAAAATTCGGGTGCATTTTTGTTAGTGTTTGAATAATTCGGGGGCATTTTTTGTGGTTAGCCCTTTTTTTACTTTTTCAAAGTATTATTGGTTGTTGACAAAAAAAAGCATATACTTAGCAAAAAATCTCCAACTTTTAATGATAAAAATATCACATTTTTTTAATCATGCTTGCAAAAAACTGCATCAAAATTTAATTTCTAAAGTATTTTTTTGAGAATACATATTTAATGTTAGGCATTTTTGTCGTATTTTTAAATTATTTGAAGATATTTTTGTCGATACCAAAATTTGAGTGCATTTTTGTCAGTAATAAAATTATTTGAGTGCAATTTGATAGTTACCCATTAAGAAATATAAAGCCCGTTTCATGGCCAAAAGGTGTCACCAAGTTGAAGGAATAGATTTTAACCAAATCTATAGCCCTGTGATTCGTCCTTTTACAATTCAGATTGTTGTTTTCCTTGATGTTACATATGGTTGACCACTTTTCCAATTTAATTTTAACAATGTCTTCTTAAATGGTGATTTAATTGAGGATGTTTTCATGATACAGCCTCCTAGCTTTATGTCCAGTAACTTTTCATTAGTGTACAAGCTTGATAAAGTCATTTATGACCTCAAGCAAACTCCAAAAGCTTGGTTTGTTCAACTCAGTTCTACTCTTTTTACTTACAATTTTTCTAACACCAAGGCTAATACTTTTTTATTTGTTCAACATACTAAACATTCTACTATTTATTTACTCACCTATGTGGGTGATATTGTTATAATTGGTAATAACAAAACTGAAATTAATGATCTAATTATTGACTTGAACTCTAAATTTGCTCTTAAAGACTTAGATGGTTTGAATTATTTTCTTGGTTTAGAATTTAATATGCGCACTGGTGAACTTCACATTTCACAATCAAAATATATTCTTGATTTGTCAAGACATTCAAGCTTCTCTAGTTCCAAATCTTTTCCCACCTTTATGCTATCCTCTCTCAAGTTAATTTTTGAAGGCTCTTAACCATATGAAAATTCAGCTTTCTATAGGTCTCTTGTTGGAGGGTTATACAACCTTAACCCATCCAGAGATATCTTTCTCTGTGAATTGAGTTAGTTAATTCATGATAAATTTCAAGCAATATCAATGGACAACTTTAAAAAAGATCATCTGTTATCTTTCACGTACGTATCATTATGGACTATGTTTAAAAAAGTTTACTGATCTTCGTGTTCTTGTCTTTGCTGATGCAGATTGGGTGACTGACATTGAAGATCGCAGGTCCACCAGTGGATATTGCGTCTTTTTTGGCTATAATCCAATGTTTTGGTGTAGTCAAAAACAAATAGCGGTGAGTTGCTCATCTACAGAAGTAGAATTTAGATGCCTTACAGATACTGGAGCCGAAATATTATGGGTTCTTAAGTTGCTATAAAAATTTTGTATTCTTCAACCTATTGCGCCTACTGTGTTTTGTGACAACCTTAGTGTAGTAATACTTTCTGCCAATTCAGTTTTTCATAGTCGAAGCAAGTATTTTGAGGTTGATTTGCACTTTATCTAGGATCCAATGTCAAAAGGAAAATTGCATAAGATTCATATCCCAACTAATTTTCAAATTGCTGATGTGCTCACTAAACCACTATCTACTATTTCTTTTGAGAAATTCAAGCACAAACTCAGAGTTGTTCCTCAACCTACTATGAGTTTGAAGGAAATTGTAAAAAAACTGTCATGCATCAATAAATGAAATAACTAATTCTTGTGATGATTCTTGATGTACTATTAGTTGAGGTATTAGTTAACTATTTCCATCTTTGGCTTTCTGTTATAGTATGTATGTATGTATGTATGTATGTATGTATGTATGTATGTATAAACAATATGCTTAAATGGTAGCCTCATGAGAGGATACAAGTACCAAGCTAGGAGAATATTAATATTCACAATATCATCGAATAATATAAACTTGTATTGTCAGTTAGAAGCTTGAACGAAATACAAGATGCTTATTCAAGATACAAAGATTGCAACGAAAGCTTAAAGGTATTTCAGAGTATGAGAGATTATGTGTAAATGCGGATACCTTATGTCTTCCTCTCCCTTTTTTATAGTGGGCTATTCTCCTTATTCTTTTACAATTTTATCCCTAGTTTTAGAAATCTGCTTGCTCTTTCTGTGGGTGATCCACGGACTCTGTCTTGGATTTGATGTGTTCTGTCATAATTTTTGTAATTCTGGTAGCTGATTTTATAACTTTGCTAGTATTATGTTGGTATTCTGCTAAAAACTTTTGTTTTTTTTTTCATGTGATTCCTTTATTGATTTCTGAGCTGTTTTGATACATTTTCTTCTACTGCCGGACAGGTGTCTAATTTTTTTGTTCTGGGACTCTTTTTTCTAATCTCCAAATGGATCTTGGGTGTCTAGTATATACAGTCTTGGGCTAGCATGAACTTCTTCGTCTTCATCTTCTGAGACTGCTTTTATTGCTTTTCAAGAATTATGAATTTTTTCTTCTGAGGTGGCCATTACAAGGGTAGTCATCATCTGTTTTTTATGGGCTAAGAAACGAGTCTCTTTTTTGTATGATAATTTTTCAAACTCTAAACTGTAGCTTGAGAGTTTTGATCTTTTTTGAGATTTAGTCATCCAGTTATCAATGTCTTTTTTACTGATTAGGTTGAGGTCAAATTTGTTTCACTATTTTATTTTTATGTTTCTGATTAAAATATTGTACACTTGGATTGTCTTCATATCCTACAGGGTCATATTCCGAAGTCATAATCCAACATATTTTCATAGTGTGAATGAAGAAAATAAGCTTATATCCATCTAAAAATAAGATTTTGTTTTAAAATATTCATAAGCCATGCTAGCTTCTTTTTCATAAAATAGCTTTTATTGGTCTGAACACTTGCAACTGTACCTGAAACTACTTAGGAAACTATAAAAAAATTTTCTTACGAAACCATATGAACTAAGGAGTGTGAATTTGGAGAAGGATACAGGATGTACCACCAAGCATCTATGTAAGCATAATAAGAGTAATTTTGAGGTTCGAATTTTTTAGTAAAATTTTTACAGAGAAAGGGAGATCTTTCCCATTCTAACAAGGTTATTACAGTGAAGAGTATATTATGTCTTTTGTGGTTGGATCTTTATTGTGGGTTAATTCAATAGATCTGGTATCAACTAAAATAAATTCATAGAAGGTTTGGGTTTTTGAATACTTACTGGTAGGTAATGGAAAGTATTTGAAAAAAACTATTTTGTAAAGGGCTCTTCTATCTATCTTGAATCATTCTTTCTCTAAGAACATTATTTTTATAGGTACAAATTTTTCATGGTAAGGATGCTCTTCTGATAATGGTTTAGTTTTGAATATATCAGATGGTTGTAATAATGTATATCTATTAATGGTAGGAACTTCATATATACATTTTATTGATGTAGATAATTTTTCGCTCTTAAAAACCTATGACATTGTCAAAGGTTTAATGGCTAATTGTCTAGCTTGCAATGAAGTCGTTGGTTGGTCAAGTGGTTGACCATAATCTTCACTACTTGCTTGCTTCTTACTATTTCTACCTTGCAAAAATTATCTTATTAGAAAAATCAAGGAATGCATTTGATTCGCCATTAATGTGTTCAATAGGAAAATCAAAGCATGATAATATGGCCTGTCATCTAGTTGATATTTGTCTAAAAACTAGATTTTTAACATCATTTTTTAGTACGCTAGGAACAGTTTTACAATCAGTCATGATTAAGAAGGTTTTATTAAACAAGTCTTCTTGAAATCGTGAAACACATAAGACAATAGTTAGTATTTCTTTTTTAATAGTGGCATAATTTTTCTGGGCCGAATTTCATATCCCATAATGATATTTAACTATTTATTCTTTTGATGAGTTTGGAAGAACTTGTTTAAGTATTCTTCCGTACCCTAATTCTGAGGCATTCATCTCAACAATTAGACATGCCTTAGGGTCTAGTATACTTAGACAATAGATCTCTTTAACTATAGTTTTAATTTTTTTAACTATCTTGAAAATGTCTTCTAACCAAGGAGGAGGTTGTTTTTTTAACCTTTTATATAAAAGTTCACATAAAGTTTTTATTTTTGGTAAAAATTTTGCTATATAATTAAGACATCTTAAAAATTTTTGTAATTATCTTTTGTTAATCTCATCTAAAAACTTTTCTACACATTTGACAGATCTTTTAATTAGAATAATTGTCCTTTGAAAAATTTCATACCCAAAAATCTTATATATATATATATATATATATATATATATATATATACTAAAATTGGGTTTCTCCCAACTAATGAAGGTGAGGTGTCGATCCCTCATGATTCTATTTTTCCTCCAAAATGAACTTTCGTATTCTCTATTTTAAATTATTTTATAAAAAAAATCTTTATTATAATTAGGTTATAATTAATATTTAATGAATAATACATAATTATACTAATTTAGGAACATATCTTTATTATAATTATATCAAATCAATATCAATATTTAATGCATTATTAAACTACTTATCAATTATCAATTGAAAATATTTTTAATCATTTTACTAATAATAATAATAATAATAATAATAATAATAATAATAATAATAATAATAATAATAATCATTTTAATTTTACTTTCTCCTTATCTCTTCCTTTCACATTTATTTCTTTTAATTTATTGAACTAAATCAATTATATTAATTATTTATATTAACTAATTAAGTACTTTTTAATGGATTATTATAACTATGCTTTTAGACCGTAGGTTAAAAATATCATAAAAAATCTTTTATGAAAGTTGTTGAAAAATAAATATTTTTAAAACATGTCCTTAAAACACAAATTAACTAAATTATTTTCTTAATTTAATGTGTTTGATTCATTCAATTATATTAATTATAACTAATCAATTATATAATTTTATTTGATTAGGATAAATATTTCATCATTTAATATTTTATTTGATTTATTAAATTACATTAATCATAGCTTCAAAATTTTCATTTAATTAGAGTAAATATTAAATTATTTTAAATTTTGTTTGATTCATTAAATCAAATTAATTATAACTAATTTATTATTTAATATGATCGAGATAAATATTAAATTATTTAATAAATAATATATAAAACAATAAAATAAATGAACTCAATTCATTCAAATTATTATCTTATTATTTTATATATCCCTTTTCTCCTTTTTTATTTTGTACTTTAAGTAAAATATTTGTAATTTTTTATTTTTATTTTTTATCTTAATTTTGCTAATATTTTTCTATGATTTTGTTTTATATTAACTTTTTTATTTATTTTGATTAATAATTCTTAAGGGTGTTATTATTTTATTTAAATTTAATTTAAATTTTTTGTAATATTTTTATAAAAGTTGATTAATAGGTTTTTTTTAAATATTTTTTTGAAATTTTTTTAATAAGATCATATTTTAATTTTTCTCTTTCATCGTTTGTATTAATTAATTATATTAATCTTCTATTACAATACATTTTTTATCTACTCCACACATTATCTTTTCTATCTTTTTTTTTACTTTTTTTAATTTCTCTTTTTCCTTTATTTTTAATTATTTATTTTACTTTTACTTCTCATATATAGATTTATTATAATTTATCACTGGTTCTTTTTTAATTTAAATAATTTTTTAGGTTATATTTTACCATTGATGCTTTTATTTTGTTTAGTGTATTTTTTTAGTCAGTGTTTAATATAATAATTTGTAAATATCTATTCTATTATGTAAAAATTAAATTTCTGCACTTAATCGTAACATGCATGTTTCTGATGATATTTTTTGATTTATTTCTTTTAATTCATTAAATTTATTTTATTATAATAAATTAATTATATCAACTAATTGATTTGCTTAATTATTTAAATATCATATAATTTATTATAATTTCTATCAAGCAATTAATTGTAATTCAAATTGGATGATTATTTTGTTACGAAATTATTATTTCTTAATCTATTTATAGACAATATATATATTAATTATAATCGTAAATTAAGTTATTTTACATTAAATGACTTATATAATGGTCATCTCATTTATTATCAAAAATGCTGAATTAAATAAGTTATTATTACTTTTGATTTAGAATTAAATGAGAATAAAACCAGAGATACCATTGTATTTGGTCTTTTGGGTTTAATGGGTGTCACACTCAAATATAAATAGTAACTTCCAAATTTTAGTCTCCAACACATCAAAGCCATCTTCGTAACTCTTTTTCCATAAAGAAAATTTTGATTTAACTCTATCAGGGATACAGAAGGTTTTCAAAGAACAAAGGAATGATCTGAATTTACACGAATTCTAAATGTTTGAACTTACGACATTATTTTAATTCGTTGTCGTTACGAGAATGACTCTAATCTATACGTGTCTAAGGACTAGAATAGATTAAATATAATTTAAGTAATTTATTTCTAATATTGGTATTTTATTAAATTAGTTTTAGAAAAATTTAAATTGTTGACTCAATTTATAAATTATGATTATTCTTTTTTAATGTATTATTTTTACATTTTTTAATATAAAATTTCTTTTTTTTTTTCTGATTTTTATGTTTATTTTCTTTCTTGGATATATATCAGTTTTTTTTCTTATTTTATATTTCAGATTAGTAATGTAATTATTAAGAAAAATATATTTAAAAAAAAAGAAATATTAAAACATCATTATTTAAAAAAGAAAGATACGTGAAAAAAAGGAAAACAAAAAATTAAAACATCACTATTAGAAAAAAAAACTGTTAATATGCGTATGAATTGAGTCGGAATTAAGGAATATATAAATATAAAAAATAAAAAATTATTGCACAATTGTAGAATAAAAAATAATCATATATATAAAACGAAATAATTATAACAAAAAAATAATTAATATATGTGATTTAGATGTTTTTAATAACTAGTAACATAGAGTTTTACAAAATATAATTCACATATTTTTTATTTATGTATACGTATATATTAAGAAAAACTATCGTAATATATATATATATATATATATATATATATATATATAATTATTTAACAAAATTAATATATAAGGTTATGGAAAGTTCTATTCAAATTTGACAATAACAAGACGACTTACATAGAAATGATTCTCATGAAGGTAAATTTATTATTTTTCATGATTCTTTAAAGTGATGTTAGATCTATTTTATAAATATTTTTGGTTTATATTTTAATATTTTTAATAACCGATAACATAGAGTTTAATAAAATATAATTCATACTTTTTTATGTATATGTATAAAATTATTTATGTTTATGTCTATATATTAAGAAAAACTACCGTAATTTTATCTATATATATAGACTTATTTAACAAAATTAATATATAAGGTTATGAAAAGTCTCATTTAAATTTGACAAGAACAAGACGACTTACATAGAAATGGTTCTCAGAGATGATAAGGTAAGTTGATTATTTTTCATTATTCTTTCAAGTGATGTTAGGTCTAATTTAGAAATATTTTTAGTTCATATTTTAAGTTTATTTGATAAGTAAATCCTTGCACGCCAATCAAAGATAATGCGATTTTATAGATTTATAAGTGCTAATAGCCTTTATATTTAATTTACTTTATAGTGTGATAATAACCAATATATTTATTGGTGGATTTAACTATTACTATATTATTTATATAATCATATTCAATAATATATCTGATTTATTGAAGAAAGTAGATTATTAAAACCGATTAATAACTATTTTAGAGTTAATCCAATTACCACTAAAAAAAACAAACAATACATAACATGTTACTTTTTTATGAATCAAATTATTATAATTTAAATTAATTTAAAAAAATTAAAATTTTAATTTTAATTTTATAACGTGCTATGGGTAATATATATTACACCTCTAGTACTAACTGATTTTAAAAAGACAATTAAAAGAAATAATACTAATACACTTAGAATTTAAATTTTTTTTTCCCACTACGGTCTTCGTTCTTTGTTTTCTCTTTTGCATAATTCATTGCAGATCAACTTTCCACAAGTAACATAATATTTATTCACCATGATTGATTTTTCACTTTTTAAAACTTTCATTGATTGATAATAATATTTTAAAGAAGAGTGATAATTGGAAATTTTAATTCATTTTGTTGATTATCTTTTTAATATTTAAATAGAGAAAAATTTAAATATATATTTTTTTGAAAATATAAAAAAATTGAGAAGAATTCAAAATTTTCTTTATTTTTATAAATTAAAAAATAATTAAAGAAAGAATTAGGATTTTTTTTTCAGAGTAGACATAATATATGTTACACAAATGCACATCAGTTAACCTAAAAAAAAAATCTCTAGGTACATATTTGTTTAAATATATTCCACAAATAAGTTCATCCATTAATATGCAATCAAAATCCTGATTTATTACTGGATTTAAAAAAAAAAAAACCCTTAATTATTACCCTAAAAAGGTAAAAATGTCCTTGTCTAGAAAAATAAATGTTACAAAGTTAGGCTTATATAGTGAATGTGTGATGTGATGATGTGAGAGACCACCCATCCTCTGTCCCTCCAAATCCCTCCAAAACGCATACCTATATAAAGCCGTTAATCGCAGTGTTCTGCCTGCGTTCCAAAAAGTAACAAAGAAACCAAACAATATAAAAATAAAAAAAAAATTAAAAATTTTAAAAAAATCGATAAACAAAGAAAGGGCAATGGAGATTATCGAAGGTGTCTCCGGCGCCCACTTCTCCGGTTGGCGGCCATCATCGACGGTGCCTTCTGCTCCTACTTCTCCCAGCGCTCCATCTCAACCCTTCGTTATCGGTATATAAACTCATTCTTTATAACAGCTCTTCTTGTTTCTTCTTTCTTCTTTTTGTAATGTTTCTTTCTTCAATGTAAGAAGGAAAGAAAGAATTGTGATGCGATGAAACGAATGCTTCACTTTCTCGGGAACCAAACACAATACAAGTTTCTTTGTATACGATCGGGAATGAAAAATGAATCTCTTGCTATGCATTCTCTCATTATAGCTGGAAAATTCAAATAATTTCAATTATTTTGTTATTTTTGTTAATGGAATGCGTCGATTTGATTTTGATTTGCGTGGAGAAGGGGTCTCTGGAGGCACTGCATCGGGGAAGACCACAGTGTGTGAATTGATCATTCAACAACTTCAAGATCACAGAGTTGTTCTTGTTTGTCAGGTCACTACACGATTCATTTTATTATTTCTTCTTGTTCTTGGATCATAAAGAGATCAATGATCATGTCATGAATTATGCATTAAGAGGGATTGTGCGTGTTGTTTTCATCGTAGGACTCATTCTACCGTGGACTAACAAATGATGAGCTGAAACACGTTCATGAGTATAATTTTGATCATCCTGGTATTTTGATCCCGAAACTTCTTAAACTAGATCAATTAACTGATTAAGATCATTATTAGGCACAACAATTATGATGATTGCTGAGTCGTGTGATTTGGTTCTGGTATAGATGCATTTGATACAGAGCAACTTGTAGAAACCCTGAGCAAGCTCAAATCTGGGCAATCAGTTCAGGTTCCAGTATATGATTTCAAGCTCCATCAGAGATCTTCTGATGTTTACCGATTGGTAAGCCAAAGTGTGTTGAACATTTTTCAGAAGAAACTTTATGAATAAGGGAGACACTTATTATTATTTGTCAGGTGAATGCTTCTGAAGTAATCATTATGGAGGGTATATTGGTTTTTCATGAGCAAAGAGTCCGAGACATGATGAATATGAAAATATTTGTTGATGCTGGTAAGAAATGGTCTTCAATTTTTCTTTTTTGAGATGTTAACTGGCCACAGTTTTCTGTGAGAGTGAGATGTTGGTGTCGGTGGGATTTTATAGTATATCCTTATGCATTCCGTGTTATGTAGATCCTGATGTAAGGCTTGCCCGAAGAATAAGACGTGACACGGTTGAAAGGGGTAGAGATGTACACTCTGTACTGGAACAGGTGAGATGATCATGTCACATTGACAGATCAGGAATTCAGAAATAATTAGGATTTCTCTTATTATAGAAATTAAACACTGCTGATGCTTTAGATTTGGCTTTATTCACGAATAGCTAATTTCTGATTGTCGACCAACCTCTGAATGAAAGTCCACTTAGCTGATATGTAAAATCTTCAATGTATTGTCAGTATGCAAAATTTGTTAAGCCTGCATTTGAAGATTTTATTCTTCCATCCAAGAAGTATGCTGACATTATCATACCTCGTGGGGGAGACAATGGAGTAGCGATCGACTTGATAGTTCAACATATTCGCACCAAGCTTGGCCAACATAACCTCTGCAAGATATATCCAAATTTGAATTTGATATTCTCTACTTTTCAGGTTGCATAATTTTCCCCTCCTAAAATTTTACTTATTTCTTCTCCCCCCCCCCCCCCCCCCCCCCAACCAATTATTTCTCATGCTAATTTATGATATTGGATTTCTTACAGACTAGAGGCATGCATACTATTATTCGTGACAAGGATGTCTCAAAGCATGATTTTGTTTTTTATTCTGATCGGCTAATTCGTTTGGTAAGCAAGGACATCGAGATGTATGTGGACTTATTATTAACAAATAAGAACTAATCTTAGTATCACTGTATTAACAGGTAGTGGAACACGGTCTTGGTTACTTGCCATTTAAAGAGAGACATATTATCACCCCTACAGGTTCGTTTAAAGAAGAAGATAGACATGTTCATGGCATGCTTTGAAATATGTCATGAACATACTAAACTTCGTTTGATGACTCCACTAAGCTACCTTCATTACCTCTCAACACTTTCATGTTGTTTGCGTTTTATATACACCATAAAAATTCTTGTTATTCCATTCCAGGAGCAACTTATACCGGAGTTGAGTTTTGTAGGCAATTGTGTGGGGTATCCGTCATACGAAGGTAACTTCCACAATTTGAAAGGTTTACTAGCACTGTTACTACCATGAATTCTCATTGATTAAGTCACTTTATTAAAAATGTAAACAATGTTGTAACCCTCTCTATGTTGGTTTCACTTGTCAATTGTAATGTTTCAGTGGTGAAAGCATGGAAAATGCTTTGCGTGCATGCTGTAAAGGTATAAAAATAGGAAAGATACTCATCCACCGTCAAGGTGAGGAAACCCAGGTAACAGTTCTGATTTTGATCAATCTTTCTTGATTTGTTAGATTTCCAAGAAGTTGGTACACCTCAGCAAAAATAATGATCACCATGTTTTTTGCACTCCATTTTAGCTTATCTATGAGAAGCTTCCAAAAGATATTTCAGAGAGACATGTTCTTCTGATGGATCCTGTACTTAGTACGGGTGAGTTACCATGAAGCTTCTGTTCATCACATTCATTATTTGTCTGATAATTATGCATGACTCTCCATTGCTACTTTTGGTTATTCATCCAGGTAACACCGCCAGCCAGGCAATTGAGCTTCTTATAAAGAAAGGGGTTCCAGAGTCCAATATAATATTCCTCAACCTCATCTCTGTAAGTTTATGTTCAAACTGGATTGGATACATTTGGATGAATTTCAATGTGACACATTTTAACACCGACTTTTCAGGCTCCTGAGGGAATAAATTGTGTATGCACACGTTTTCCGCACCTCAAGATTATCACTTCGGAGATTGAAGAGGGACTAAATGACGAGTGCCATGTGATACCAGGTTTAGGAGAATTTGGTGACCGCTATTTTGGTACAGACGATTAGCTTGAAAGCAAAACAGAACGTTGCAGCAGAAAAATACATATATATAATTTTTTGGTGTTTAACACTGAAGTGACTAATAAACACGCCCGCCTTTTGTTGTTTAAGAGGGCAGTGGCCACCTCTAAATTTTTACAATTCTAAAATTTTTTTCGTAATTTTTCAGAGGCTACATGATATCAAGTACTTGTGGTGTCATGAGTTCTTTCTTTTTGCTTTTGATTGTTTTTTTTTTTTTTTTCTTGGTAGTAAGATATTTAGATATCAATAGATCAATCTTATTTGCGTCATAATAAGGACAAGAAACATAGGAGCAAGGACACGAAACATATTGTGCTAAAATGCCATTATGCCACTAACATGAAAAACCCTATGCTGTAAACGAAAGTGCTGCCAAGGAATATTTCTCATTTTGGCCAAAAAGTCAATATCTAAAAATCTAAAATTGAATAATACCTCAAATAAGTCTCAAAAATTTGGATATGGGATAGATTCGTTCCAAAATATTAGTCCGAGTTTTTCAATTTTCTATTCGTCTCCAACATATTTGGGCTTTGGCTAACGGCATATGAATTAGAAAGCTAGACAAAATTAATCTTTTTTGGAGACAAATCTGTCCTATGTTTGGAGTATTACTCATGTAAATTATAAACTCCCCACTTGGCCACTTCTTTGGGCATGACCCTAGAGAGTAGAGAACCTTCAATTTGCATGATAGCTTCATGGTAAACTGCCCGCGGCCCAGTTCTTGGAGAAATATATAGAATTCTTTAAATAACGAGAAGGCGCAGCCGAGGCCTTGGTTCAATGGCAGCATCACCTGTGTCACTGGGAGCTGCACCCAGGATCGAATCCTCAATAAAAAAGGTAGAACCCATGTTAATAATAGTAGTATGTGTGTTGTGTAATGTGTAGAATGGAGGAAGGAGAGATGCCACCCTCGGGAGAGACTGGAGAACCTTCGGCGAAGGGTGAAACATAACGGCGGAAAAAAGGAGAAAAGCGTCAAGGGGAGGTGTGGGCGCGCGCCAGAACCATTGCAGGTTGACTGACAGCGGGAACACAGTGGAAGCAGAATTTGTCGGTAGAAAGTGGAGAAGATTTCTATTTCTAAACCCAAAAAAGACGTTATTATTATTATTATTATTATTATTATTATTATATGAGTTATAGTTTTTGGTTTAGATTTTATTAGAGTTTAGAATTATGGATTAAGATTTAAGAGTGAGTTAAAAGATTTAGAGATTAGTGTTTAAGAGTTATTTATTTAGTATTTTTTATTTAGTAGTAAGTGTTTAGGATTTGTAGTTCAAGATTTATAGTTTAGGTTATGATCTATGATGCACAGACACAGAAATGAGATACGACACGATTTGGGACACGTCTACACACGAATTTTAATTCTTGAATTGTTGTCCAATTATTTTTTTTAATTTTTGAAATTAAGTTTGGTATCCTCTTAGTTGTTTTATTCTTCCTAATTATTTTACTTATTGAGTTTGAATTTTATACTCCGTTTTGCTTATTAGTTGTTTTATTTTTTTATTTAGTTTATTTTTTATTTTTTTTTTCTTTTTTTTATATTTTATTTTATTTCATTTTTTATTATTTTTATTTTTCTTGATGTTCTTTCTTCTTTGCTTGCCTATTTACCACATGGTGCGTTTAATTCTATTTGGTGTTTTGTGCTAAGGAAAAATAATGGAGAGAAATCACATGAGTTACTACTCACACCCAAGTAGTGATTCATATTATCGTGGATGGAGGAACTATCCGAATTTTGGTTGGCAAAGTCAAAACCAAAGAAACTTTAGTGCTCCATGTTCCAACTATCAAGAGCCACCATCTCCCTATTCATACCAAGAACCACTACCTCTCTATCCATATCAAGAACTATCATCTTTCTACCCATATCAAGAGCCACCATCTCCCTATTCATACCAAGAACCATCCTCTTTTTACTCTTATCAAGGACCATCATCTCCTTCTTATTCATATAAAGAGCCACCATCTCCTTATTCATATCAGGAACCATAAACTCTTGAGCTTCTAATGAAAGAACTCATACATGATATAAGGACGAGTGTAAAAAATGTAGAGAAATATGTGCAGTTGATTATCAAGTTCCAGGAAGAGGAACAAGCAAATTTCTTCCCAAGAGATATAACGTAAGATCCTATGGAAGAAAGTGAGGAAATCAATCAATGAAGTTCATACTCCAGTGAATTAGAGAACTTTTCACCCTCACACATGGAAGAAGAGGAAGATGCAAAAAAAAAAAAGGAAGAATATGCACCAACAAAGAAGGAGGATGCACAAACAAAGGAGGTTGTAAGGGATAAAAACAATTATGGGAATCTACACTCTAATGAAGCAGAGAGTGGCATAGAGGGTGAGTTTATTAAACTACCAATTCAAAAAGTTCTTGATGAAGGGTACACTCCAACAATCACACAACACCCAAATTTTGAAATCAAAGAAGTGAAGGCAACTAAGGAAAGCACTGAAAAGGGGATTGTGACCAAGAAACAGAAAAAAAATGTCTATGAAGAAGAAAAGGTCAGGAAAAAATAATCCAACCTCTACCCCAACAAGCAAGGTGAATCAAGCTAATCACAATAAAAGAAAGCTTGTTAGGAGGACCTTATATCAGGGGACACTAATCTTCACCTCTCCCCCCTTAGAGTCATTTCTTTTAACCAACTAGAAGAAGAGGAAGAACATTCAACAATCAAGTGTCAAGCTAGTGACATTAAAGAAGCGCTTGTTGAGAGGCAACCCAACTACTAGTATCCTTGGTTTTGCAGTTGCTTTGGTTTTAATTTTATAGTTATTTTGATTTTTGCATTATAGTTATTTTAGTTTTGGTTTTAAATTACTTTATCTAATTTTTTTAGAATTTTTCTTGTTTTACATGTGTGGTCATGCAGAATGATTAGAACAGGAACATGAGCAATTAAGAAGAATTTTTGACACCCTGTTTTCATATTTTCTTTGCTTGAGGACAAGCAAACTTTTAAGTTTGGTGTTGTCACTTCGCTTTTGGTCTTTTCTGTTTATTTTAATAGCACCAAAAGGAGATGAATGTTCTTCATGGAGGAATGAGATGGCCACTAGCATAACTGAGGTGGTTGAGTTCCTTTCATTCTATTTCTCTTCCGCTCTTATTTTGTTGTCTTCTGTTTTCTGTTGCTTTGATTGCCTGCATGATCTTTAGTACTTTCATTTCTTAGATTTAGTTTCATTATGTCATTCGCTTTTAGTTAAAAAAAAATGTCTCATGTATTGCTCACTAAACATGAATTCAAAAGAAAAAAATGATATATTGCATGAGAAATTGAGTTTGATTTAAGAATAATCTTATATACTTAAATGTAGGGGTGGCAATATGTACCCTACCCACGGGTACCCAACCCAACCTCACCCGATCGGGTAGGGTTGCCAACCCAATCCGCAGCGGGTAGAGTAGGGTGCAGGTAGGGTTTTTGATGATCGGATTTCCTATCGATAAAGAATAAAAGTAATCGCGTTGTAAGTATAGTTTCTAAACCAACAGAAAATCCTTTCGTACAAAAATTTTGGTTGTCACAAGTAACAAACCCCTTTGAAATTGATAACCGAAGTATTTAAACCTCGGGTCGTCTTCTCAAGGAATTGCAGGGAGGTATGATTTATTATTGGTTGTGGAAAAAGGTATGTTTTGGGGTTTTTAAAAAGGGTTTGAACAAGAGAAATAAATTGCAGGAATTAATAAATCAATAGCTAAGAAAACTCTTGGCAAGGTATGAAAACTGGAAGTCCTATCCTAGTTATCCTTATCAATTGTGATGAGAATTGGATTTTGCTCCCACTCTAACTACGAAAGTAAGTCAGGTGGATAAATCAATATGAATCCTCAAGTCCTAGTCTTTCCCTTGGAAAGACTAGAGTTAGTGGAATCCAAATTAATCAGCAAAGAATTCCAATTTTCAGTCAACACCTCGAGTTTGATAACTCAAGCGTCACCAATTACTTAACCAAAGCCAAAAGAAAAAAAATTCTAAATTATATCATAAATAAAAGAAACAAATCATAGATCTGAAAATACCTCAAATTATATTAAATAGAATATTCAAATCTAACATGGAAAAGTTCATAAATTAAATTGGAAAAATAAATAAAAGGAATATTGAACCTGAAAATTGAGATAAAGAAATCCTAATTCCTTTAAGAGGAATCCTAATCCTAAATCCTAAGAGAGAGAGGAGAGAACCTCTCTCTCTAAAAACTACATCTAAATTATGAAAAGTGAATTATGATCTCATGTCTCGAGTTTCTGCATGTTATCTGACTTTAATCTGTGTTTTTGGTCCGAAATCTGGGTCAAAACGCAGCCTGAAACTGTCTCCAGCGCATTCTGTAATTTCTGCAGATCGCGCATGTCATGCGTACGCGTCGTTTGACGATTCTCCTCTTCACGCGTGCGCGTCAGGCATGCGCTCGCGTCGTTTGCGCGAACTCCAATCCACGCGTACGCGTCGCTGTGATTTTGTCCAATTCGCGCGCACGCGTCAGCCATGCGTGCGCGTCGCTGTCCGCTGGTTGTCTCCTTTATTTCTTGTGCTCCTTCCCTTTTTGCAAGCTTTATCTCCATTCTCTAAGCCATTCTTGCCCTATGAAGCCTGAAACACTTAACACACATATAAAGACATCGAATGGTAATAAGAGATGATTAAAATATACAAATTAAAGACTCTAGGAAGCAAGTTTTCAATCATAGAATATAGATTGGAAGGCAAGAGGCCCATTATCAGCTAAAGCCTAAAAATAGGTTGTTTCCTTGTAACTAGGAGGTCTGTCCGGTTTAGATACTCAAGTCTATAGTGAGAAGAAATCACATACAGTAGTAGAAGCCCAGAGAGAATGGATTTGATCGAAACGACTTTCCTGTCGAACCCCTGTGTGTCTGTATTAATTTCTGACCGCGCGGAATCTCCATAGCCAATTTTCCATTTTGGATTATGAAATCATAGGGTGCCTTTGGTACTAGTCTTATTTCACACGATCTAGGAACTTCCATAACGTTGGCGTGATTCAGTTTGAGCAACGGATCCTGACGTGAGACATCTTCGTAATGAAAATGGAGTGGAAACATAGTGTAGTGATTGATTGAGAAAAATTGATTCCCTCCAGACAGAAAGTCATGTAGGAGTCTTGAAGAATTCATTCTATTGAGTTGTGCTTGGTTGTTGACCAAAGAAAGAAAGGATGCATGGGACTTTTGGGCGTAACGTAACATTCTTTTGCTTCTCATACGATATTTCTAGTTGGATGAAAACGGCGCCCCTAAAGGCGATGTCATTTATGAATTTATTAAATATTAAACTTCCCCGGCTTCACCCTTGGCCTTTGTCCCGAAGAATCACTACCAGCTCTTTTCCCTGCGCTTGCAAAGTCAGCATCATACCTGGCTTAGGGTTCCTGTAGCTCGAGAGAGGTGAGAGTGTAGTGTGGTCCCTGCCTAATTTCTTATTCTTTACTTGCCTACCTCAAACCAACCAACAAAGCCAGTGTAGTGATCCCAGTCATCTATGTCTGAGTTCGAACATTCTTCAGAGAAAAGAACTTACTAATGTGCCTGAATTTGACTTGCTTGCTTTCACACTTCTTCCTTCTCCAGCTTTAAGGGCTATTCTTCGCATAGAGCAAGAAAGATGTTTCTGTCATTCAAAGAGCTAAAGTTAAGTTCCTCACAAGGCTATACTCGAAAAGTAAGTAGAAGGCTTAGGCAAGAATAGGAATTTTTCATCAACGCTAGCGCCCCTAGTTCTATCGTAATCATACATAAACAAGTCAAAAGCCAAAAGCGCCTATAGCAAGATATTAGGTAGGAGTCTTGTAGTGGCTTTAGTTCTTCTCACGCGCATCCACCCGGGCGGATCCCTTATCCTCGTTGAGTACTTCTGTCCCCCCTAACCTCCTATTCATGGGTTTTCTTTCCATTTCGATTGGAACAATCGTTAGGTTTTCCTCTGCCCGCCCCGTCCATCTTTCTTTGAAGGCCGAGTGAACGAAAGGAGAAAGGCAAGCTAAAAAACCTAACTTATAGCATTTCATGGTAGAAGAGTAGCCTACCAAAGAGTTTAGGTCAGGGATCAAAGCAAAGCGTCGAGGCGCGAACAATTTAGGAAAGGAATTGTAAATTCATGCAAATCATATGAATAAGTGGGCAAGAATTTGATAAAAACCACTTAATTAAACACAATATAAACCATAAAATAGTGGTTTATCAACCTTCCCACACTCAAACATTAGCATGTCCTCATGCTTAGTTTAAGGAGATAAAACAAATGGGTAGGGAAAAGCAAGACTCATGCAATGCAACCTATGTGAATGCAACTTACATGCTAAAATGATTCTACCTACTTGGTGAAAAGTAAATAAATCTTTCAAGAATAAATATGAACTGGATTTCACTAATTTAAATCACAAAATAAAGTACAAATAACTTGCAAGAAGAAAATAGCTCATGAAAGCAGGAAACATAGAATTAAGCACTGAACCCTTACTGGTAGTGTATATCACTCTAGTCTCTCAAGTGTATAGGGTAAATTTTCTCAATTCTCTACTAATCTTATTTTCTAAGGCTTGATCTTCATCTAACAATCAACATAAATTTAATGTACCAACGCACAAATCAAGAGGTCTTTTAAGGGTTGTAATGGGGTTAGGGTCAAGGTAGGATTATATTTGGCCAAGTGGACTAAAATCTTAATCCTTAATTAACCTAAACTTTTTCCACCTAACTTAAGACAATCCATATAATCACAATACAATATCTAACTGCCCATTGACTATGTTTACCATATATTCATGCATCCCAAATTTAAGTACAACTCATATGCATTAATTTCACCATTTACTCTGGGGCATTTTGTCCCCATTTTATTTTTCTGCTCTTTTTCTTTTCTTTTTCTCTCCCTTTTTTATTTTTATTTTTCTTTTTACTTTTCTTTTCTTTTGTTTCTCTCAATGCGTACGATTAAGGTATTGAATGCATAAACATGTTCTCGACATTTTTCACATTTTCACAAAAAGTCTAACATACTCAATTCTCAAACCAAATATTTCCAAAGCCACTTTCCCCACACTTAATTCATGAGCACTTTCACTAGTCTAAGCTAATCAAAGATTCAAATTAAAGACATTATTATTTTTCGCTTAGAGTTAATGATGTGCTAAAATAAAGAACAAAGGGTAAAATAGGCTCAACATTGGTTTGCAAAGGATAATGAAAGGGTAAGGCCATATGGGTATGTAAGCTAAGTGAAACAAGGCCTCAATCAAATAAGTATATGCATACATTAAACAATGAAAATATAGAATCAAGCAAGACAAAGATCACAATTTTAGAGAAAAAAAACACACACCAAAAATAAAATATTGGTTGATAAAATGCAACCAATCCAAATAGGCTCAAAATCTCACTGGTTTTGTGTGTTCGAGCTCTAAACCATGTTCCAATATAATATTTTTCAGATAAGTTTAAAAAATTTTAATTCAAATTAGTGAAATACTATAAAAGGTTTCTTGAAAAAGAAAATGTTACTTCGACCAAGTGGTGGTACAGTATGCAATCAAACATGCAAATACACATGCAAATGCAGTAATGAACTAACACAGAAAATTAAAAATTGGTGTTGAGAAGGGACTAACTAACCCATGGAGATCGGTATCGACCTCCCCACACTTAAAGATTGCACCGTCCTCGATGCATGCAAAGATGTGCAGGTGGGTGGCGGTTGTGGTTCCTCAGCTGGTACTCGTTGTAGAGGCTTTCTCTTTACCCTTCCTGGTGGTCATCCTGAAAAAGGAGAGGAGAAAGGGACATGAAGTCAAAGGGATAGAGCAAAGAAGAAGGTAGTACGAGTGATAATCATGCCAAAATAAAGAAGAATGTCGTTAACACATGGTCGTGACTCCATGAAATTAGGACATCAATGAAAATATAACATGATAAATTGAGGCAATTAAATGCAAGATGTTTATTGGCATGCTGGCAAAGGCATGAGTAGCATAGATCAAGCATTAAAAGCCAAAATGTATTATCAGTCGTAAGAAACTAACAATAATGTTTGTACTGACAATTATATTTAATTAATAAAATATAAAAATGGTTTTGTGAAAAGCAAGCATTTAGAGTAGTAGAATAAAAGAAATCTAAAAATAGTACACAATGCCATACGGGCATTTTCACAAATACATAGCATGCATGGAAAATAAGTGGTGGAAAGTATTATATTGAACATGCATGCAACCCTATAAAAAGTAATATATAATTGTCAAACAATTCCTAATAATCCACAAGCAAAATATAGAAAATAATGACCCAGATAAATTTCTAACACCAATGAAAATAATGTAATGAATGAAAGTATGCAAATAAATTAAATGAAATAGAATGGAAGTGAAGAGGGGTGAGAGGTTAAAGGGATGAAGAAGAAGAAAGTAATAGAGAAGGAAGAAAGAAGTAGAAAGGAGAGAAGAAAGATGCGAACGCGTAAAAACTGAACAAGTCATGCGACGCATAAGCGTCGCCCACGCGTACGCGTGGGGGGCCATAAAGGGAACATGACGCGCACGCGTCAGGGACGCGTACGCATGAATGAATTTGTGCCTTTCGCACAAGTCCCTCGCAAGGGCAGCACAACTCTCTGTCCAGGTGCTCTTTACGCCGATTTGGGTATCCACGCGTATGCGTCATTGACACTTACGTGTGGGTGGTAAATATCGTAGGGGACGCGCACGCGTGAGGCACGCGTACGCGTGGGGTGGCTTGTGCGCCACGCACCCCTCCCGTGCGTCTCTCGCGCAACTCACTGTTTAGTTGCATAGTCACATACGACGCGTGCGCGTCGACCCCTGTAACACCCAAATTACCCTAAGCTTTACCTCTAGCCGTAAAGCAAAGGTTAATCAAAGATTACGACAGTTATAAGACTTATATATATATATATATATATATATATATATATATAGAAGAAATAATATAATCTAGAAGCCTGATGGAGGATATAGCTCAAACACAGGATTTAAAAGCGCAAAGCGAACTAACGAAGAATCCAACTTAAAACTCAAGAAACAGATGTGATATGAACAAAGATAATAGTATAATAGTGTAACATCATAAGAAACTAGCCATGACTCGCGGAGTTTAAGCCGGCTAGCCAAACGTACAAAAAAGAGGAAACTGAAGTTTAAAAAATGGCTTATACAAGTTTTGTTCTCTCTCAAATACAGGTTTCTAGGCCGAAACAAAAATACAAAAGCGAGAGACAAATACAAAACAAACCAAAAAGACTCCAAAGGGTATCCGGATCCTCCGCTCCTATCACCAACCAAACAACTCACCAAGGTGGGTTGCGACCTGCATCTGAAAAACAACAACAAAGAATGAAATGAGAACCGGAGGTTCTCAGTATGGTAACAGTGCCCAATGATGTAAGATGTAAGGCCCCGGGACGCCGAAGGCAATCCTAGAACTTCACATCACATACTGATATTCAAGCTTAGAACAAAATAAATAAATAATCTAAACCATAAACCATCAACAGGGTTATCTAAACTTAGGGAATTTCTAACTAATACTAATTACACCGCTGTGCTCCACAGCCCTCGCCAAACTAATCCTCCTTGCGATCCCCTTGCCACCGCCTTCCTAACCTCCTCAGCACCAGACAATCACAGATAATGCAAGCAAGTAATACACAGGTAATATTCATGTATAGCAAGTAATTCAAGAAGCAAGTAGGCATATTGTACATTTAGGCAAACCCAAATAGTCAAAGCAGTCAAGCAAATAAGAGATGCATATGATGAATGCCTATCCTATTGGCTCGTGATATCACTTGTCGGTCCGTAAATGCCAACCCGACACATCCTTCCGGATGTAGCCTTTTCTGCCACACCAGGGATATAGTGCCCTGCACACTCATGCAACAGCGAATCTGCTACGTCAGAGATATAGTGCCCTGCACACTCATGTAGTAGGGAGTCTACTACACCAGGGATATAGGCTCCGCACACTTCCTACAGCAAAGAAGGAACTAACCACAACAAATCATGCAGCAGAACAATCTGCCACGCTAGGGATATATGCCCCGCACACTCTCAACAACATATGCTCATGCAGCAGAGGAATCTACTACGCCAGGGATTTAGGCCCTGCACTCTCTCATATATTCCAACAATTCATCATTACAACTCCGAGTCCTTGACTCATCTCAACCACTATCCATCGACCTCAAATCATCACTAGTCATCACCATTTCTCATCTCAAATCACTTTCAACAACATCTACTCATGCAGCAGAAGAGTCTGCTACGCCAGGGATATAGGCCCTGCACACTTTCCTTCCATATCCACGAAGCTCATAATAACCATCATCAGTTCTTAATTCCATTCCGAGCTCATTAGTTCATCATTTTCTCAATTTCAATCTCAATCCTTAATACCATACTATCAACATCAATATAGCCATTTATCAATCATTCCAATTCATCAATTATCATACTTTATCCTAACTTCATAACTCACATCATTCATCAACAATCCCAACACTCACCTTCAATTACCAACAATATCAATATTTACTATCAATCATCAACCATCTCAACAAATCCTCATAACAACAATAAATCACACATTCCTCATCATCCAATATCTCAATTTATCAACTCTTAAACAATCATCTCCACTTACCAACAACATCATTATGCATTCATAATCATCAACCATTTCACAAACCTCCATCAATAACAATAAGTCTCCCATTCATCATCCACCTTCATAACAATTAAAATACCAATAATCATCATCAAATTATATAATCATTAATATTCTTTATCCCAAACCACCACAACATTTTACATTAACTCTTTACCTTAGATTTCCATAACCCTCATTATCCACCAATATAACTAATCACCATAAATACTCATCAATATCCATTATTCCCAACAATCACCATCAACCACACTAATCCAATATAACCAACAATTACATCAATTCACATATAATTATTTATGCACCAATATTATTCAATCCTATCTTAGGGTCAACTAGCCTAAGTGTCCATGAACATTACATATTACATAAAGAAAACCGAAACCATACCTTGGCCGATTCCCAAACGCTCCAAACACCAAAACGAAACCACCAAACTTGATCCAAAGTCTCAACCAACACCAACAAACACCAAGGCTCACACTAACAACACATATATCATCAAAATCAAAACCTAGAAACCACAAAACAACCAACCAAGAGGGTTTAGCAAAATCTTACCTTATCCAACGTGATTAGGGGTAAAATTTATCAATTACCCGCTACTAGAGATCACCTAAACAAGCAAAACCATAAAATCTACTCAAAACTCATAGCCAAAATCGTGCGGAAAGTTAGGGCTGGAAACTGGGAAATGAAACGCAATTTCTTACCAGATTTGCTTAGATAGAAACGTAGAGCTCGACAAGAGCTTCGCGTGGCCACAAACGACTCGTCAATCGGAGCTTCGGATCAAAAGTTATGGCTTCCGGAAGGTGGAGGTGAATAGTGCTCTTTCTCTCTTCTCCTCTCTTCACTCTATCCGAACTCTCTCTCTCTCTCTCTCTCTCTTTGTGATGAAATGAGCTTCTTTGGCTCATTTACTCACTTATATATGTTGGGCCTTAGGTCCGGTTTGGGTCCGGTCCAACTCGTTAGCGTTTTTGGTCCGTTTGGCCCACTTTGGGCCAAAACCTTTAAGATTAGTATCCGGTTTTCGATTCTAAATTATTTTTCTCATTTCAAAACAATAAATCAATTTTCTAAATATTATTTTCTAAAATACGCAGTACTGGACAGACTAGAGCCGGTACTGCTGACTCAAGCGCCAGTATGCATTTTTACAAAAACTTTTAGAAAAAGATACATTTTCTAACTCAGAAAAATTCACTGAAATCAAATTTCACATTTTTATTTTCAAATTGAAACTTCTAAATTTTGAATCTATTCCGAACACTAAAATTATTTTATTAAAATGATTTTACGTGAAAATGCGGGTTCTTACATCCTCCCCTCCTTAAAAAGATTTTTGTCCTCGAAAATCTGAATCACGCGGTGGGATATATATATACATATATTCTCCATGAAGCATCCTACGTTCAACGTTGCTATTCCCACAAGTTGCCAAGGCACTTCGTTCACCATCATCCTAATGAGTCGACATTCTCTCTCGCCAACTCCTCCATAGAACAGTTCTCTCGGATAGGCAGAAAATGAGCGGATTTGGTTAAGCGAACCACGATCACACAAACCGCATCATAGCCCACTTCCACTGAGGAATCTCAAGAGGATGTATCATTCCTTACGGCTTCTGAGGCTTTATCTTCGTCTTCTGACACGTCAAACACTTGGATGTTACTGTAGCTACATCACCTTTCATCCTAGGCCACCAGAACACCTTCTTTAGATCATGAAACATCTTCGTGTTTCCGGGATGAACAGAAAATCCACTGCAGTGAGCCCCCGACAACACGTCTTATCTCAAACTTCTGACATCCTGTTTGCAAACTCTCCCCTTATCTCTCTACCATCTTTTACCCTCCTTAGTGAATTCTTCACGCCTCTTATTACCATCTGGTTACAATAATTTCTGGAGCTTCCGCTGCGTCACTCTGATTATTGTCATCAAGAATACGAAAGTTTCCTTAAAACAAATACCGATTTTTTTGGTAATATATTTCCAAAACCTTCAAAACAAGTTTATTCTAAATGAGTTCATTGTTAAGGCTCTTTCAAAGGAGTCGAAAATCATTTACTAGTAAGTCAAACACTTGAAAACATAGTTTCCTAAAATAAAAACTTGTTAGTTTGAATTCCTTTCGGTAAGATAATTTGGAAACCAAATTCACAAATGAACATAATCGGAGAACTCACTTTTCTTTTTAAACAATATCTTCCAAACCAAGAATTTTCGACGTAGTTTCAAAACCAAAGACTACTTTTGTAACATTACGCAAAACTGTGAAAACAAGTTCAATCTAAACCAGTTCATTATGAAAGCTTTTTCAAAAGGCTCAAAAATTCGTTTATCCTTAAATCAAAATCTTTCAGTTTGAATCCCTTTTTGATAAGATAAGTTTACAAACCAAAATCATAAGTTATTAAAATCACACAACCCATCTTCCTTTTTAAATCGTACCATCTGATCAAAGTTCAAATCCTAGTTTCAAAACTAATTCAGTTAGACCAAAGCTCCAAATCAGATTTGAAAATCACTCTAAATCTTAAAACGGCAAAAATCATAGTTATAAATCGCAAGGATGTTAGCCGGTATTTCCGTTGTCACTAGTGCTAAACCGCACCATCGTCCACACAGGGAACTGCCAAGACTCCTAATCATGCCTGGTAACCATTCCGCCACGCCAACTCAGATCATTCGTCATCACAAGTCCAAAATCTTCGGCTACCGCCGCTAGAATCCTATTTTCCCATGGTTTACTTCCAACACAACTCTAAGCCTTTGCAATCCTAACGACGACTTGCAAAAAGATAAAACCAAATTACCTCAGGTCCAGGTAATATAAGACTTAGAGAATACGCTTACCTCTCGTCGAAGGATCCGACCCCGTTGCCTCACGTGCATCCGATGTAATGATATGGCCTGATTGTTGACTCTGGCCCTTCTCTCGGTCCCTTCTGCGGTGACAGTACTTAGATATATGTCCCGGCTTCCCACAAGTGAAACATAGATGGGCTTCCCTCATACGGTAAAACTGCGCATTGTTGTCCCTTCTGAAGTTCTGTTGACCTTGCAGATGTTGAGGAGCGCAACCATCTTTCTTAAAGCTCGGTCCCCTTGGTCCAAGGCAATCGTCACACTCATTACTAGGGTTCCCTCCAGAAGTCTCCTTTGACGAGGCTACCATCTTCGTGTAGTCTTCAACCACTCTTGCCGTATTCACCAAATCAGAGAAAATACGAATCTCCATAGGAGCCACAACAATCATGATGTCGTTCTTCAAGCCTCTTTGGTACTTGATACACTTCCATTTTTCATAAGTCTCCGGGGCACCCTGACACACACTAGAAAACCTACAAAGCTCCTCAAACTTGTTGGTGTACTCTGCCACAAACATGGAACCTTGCTTCAGCTGCATCAGCTCCATCTCCTTTGCTTCCCTTGCAGACTCAGGGAAGTACTTCTTGTAAAAGGCTGTCTGGAACACACTCCACGGAACGTCAACGTTCTGTAGCTGTAGCAAGCGACACTCTGCTTGCCACCATGGCTGGGCCTCTCCCGTAAGTTGATAAGCAGCAAACTCGACATATTGATTGTGTGGAACATGCTGCGCCAGTAAAGCACGCTCTATAGCCTGGAACCAGTGGTCCGCTTCAGTAGGATTAGTTGATCCTCGGAATGTTGGTGGATGAAATTTGAGGAAAGTTGCCAAAGTCATCGGGACGCCTCCCGTGTTATCTCCGTTTCCTTCAGCATTGTCATCCACATTTCCTTCGCCAATCCCGTTTCCGTTTCCGGTCGGCTGGCCTAACCTCTGCACAGCTTGCAGAGTCGCAGTAGCATTAGCCTCCATGGTATTCACAAGGTTCGCCATTGCCGCCATGAACTCGGCATGGTTATTGGACGACCGCTCATTCCTGCTCTCTCTTTGTGAACGTGCACGACCTCGTCGGCGAGTAGCCATTAGGGTTCCTGTCTTCACCAAACATTCGATATCAAGGTGATCAGTCTCAATATCAAAGGATTAGTGCTTCAATTATTCCAAAAAGGCACTCACAGACAAGCATGCTATGAAATATCAAGTAGATAACCTAAATAGTATGAAAAAAATGACACAGAGTGTGCAACGAAGCACAATCGGTCCATCCCTCAGGCTCACGAGGACGAACCGCTCTGATACCACTAAATGTAACACCCCAATTACCCTAAGCTTTACCTCTAGCCATAAAGCAAAGGTTAATCAAAGATTACGACAGTTTTAAGACTTATATATATATATATATAGAAGAAATAATATAATCTAGAAGCCTGATGGAGGATATAGCTCAAACACAGGATTTAAAAGTGCAAAGCGAACTAACGAAGCATCCAACTTAAAACTCAAGAAACAGATGTGATATGAAAAAAGATAATAGTATAATAGTGTAACATCATAAGAAACTAGCCATGGCTCGCGGAGTTTAAGCCGGCTAGCCAAACGTACAGATAAGAGGAAACTGAAGTTTAAAAAATGGCTTATACAAGTTTTGTTCTCTCTCAAATACAGGCCTCTAGGCCGAAACAAAAATACAAAAGCGAGAGACAAATACAAAACAAACCAAAAAGACTCCAAAGGGTATCCGGATCCTCCGCTCCTATCACCAACCAAACAACTCACCAAGGTGGGTTGCGACCTGCATCTGAAAAACAACAACAAAGAATGAAATGAGAACCGGAGGTTCTCAGTATGGTAACAGTGCCCAATGATGTAAGATGTAAGGCCCCGGGACGCCGAAGGCAATCCTAGAACTTCACATCACATACTGATATTCAAGCTTAGAACAAAATAAATAAATAATCTAAACCATAAACCATCAACAGGGTTATCTAAACTTAGGGAATTTCTAACTAATACTAATTACACCGCTGTGCTCCACAGCCCTCGCCAAACTAATCCTCCTTGCGATCCCCTTGCCACCGCCTTCCTAACCTCCTCAGCACCAGACAATCACAGATAATGCAAGCAAGTAATACACAGGTAATATTCATGTATAGCAAGTAATTCAAGAAGCAAGTAGGCATATTGTACATTTAGGCAAACCCAAATAGTCAAAGCAGTCAAGCAAATAAGAGATGCATATGATGAATGCCTATCCTATTGGCTCGTGATATCACTTGTCGGTCCGTAAATGCCAACCCGACACATCCTTCCGGATGTAGCCTTTTCTGCCACACCAGGGATATAGTGCCCTGCACACTCATGCAACAGCGAATCTGCTACGTCAGAGATATAGTGCCCTGCACACTCATGTAGTAGGGAGTCTACTACACCAGGGATATAGGCTCCGCACACTTCCTACAGCAAAGAAGGAACTAACCACAACAAATCATGCAGCAGAACAATCTGCCACGCTAGGGATATATGCCCCGCACACTCTCAACAACATATGCTCATGCAGCAGAGGAATCTACTACGCCAGGGATTTAGGCCCTGCACTCTCTCATATATTCCAACAATTCATCATTACAACTCCGAGTCCTTGACTCATCTCAACCACTATCCATCGACCTCAAATCATCACCAGTCATCACCATTTCTCATCTCAAATCACTTTCAACAACATCTACTCATGCAGCAGAAGAGTCTGCTACGCCAGGGATATAGGCCTTGCACACTTTCCTTCCATATCCACTGGTGCACAAAATTGCAATCACACTTTTGCGATCCCGCACAACTAACCAGCAAGTGCACTGGGTCGTCCAAGTAATACCTTACGTGAGTAAGGGTCGATCCCACGGAGATTGTCGGCTTGAAGCAAGCTGTGGTTATCTTGTAAATCTTAGTCAGGATATCAAAGATTATCAGGGTTGATTGTGAAAAGTAAAAGAACATGAAATAAGTACTTGTTTTGCAGTAATGGGGAACAGGTTGAGGTTTTGGAGATGCTCCATCTTCTGAATCTCTGCTTTCCTACTGTCTTCTTCATCAAACATGCAAGGCTCCTTCCATGGCAAGCTGTATGTAGGGTTTCACCATTGTCAATGGCTACCTCCCATCCTCTCAGTGGAAATGTTCAACGCACCCTGTCACGGCACGGCTATCCATCTGTCGGTTCTCAATCAGGCCGGAATAGAATCCAATGATTCTTTTGCGTCTATCACTAACGCTCCGCCCTCAGGAGTTTGAAGCTCGTCACAGTCATTCAATCATTGAATCCTACTCAGAATACCACAGACAAGGTTTAGACCTTCCGGATTCTCTTGAATGCCGCCATCAATTCTAGCTTATACCACGAAGATTCTGATTAAAGAATCCAAGAGATATCTACTCAATCTAAAGTAGAACGGAGGTGGTTGTCAGGCACGCGTTCATAGTTGAGAATATGATGAGTGTCACGGGAATGTTAAGAACAAGTGATATCTTAGAACGGAAGCAGGCATGATTGAATAAGAAACAGTAGTAATTGCATTAATCCATCAAGACACAGCAGAGCTCCTCACCCCCAACCATGGGGTTTAGAGACTCATGCTGTAAGAAGTACACAAAGAAACGTGTAAAGTGTCATAAGGTTCAGATACAATGTCGAAAGATCCTATTAATAGTGAACTAGTAACCTAGGGTATACAGAAATGAGTAAATGACGTAAAAATCCACTTCTGGGTCCACTTAGTGTGTGCTTGGGCTGAGCATTGAAGCTTTCATGTGTAGAGACCTTTTCTGGAGTTAAACGCCAGCTTTCATGCTAGTTTGGGCGTTTAACTCCAATTTTTATGCCAGTTCCAGCGTTAAACGCTGGAAATTCTGAGGCTGATTTGCAATGCCGGTTTGGGCCATCAAATCTCGGGCAAAGCACGGACTATTATACATTGCTGGAAAGCCCAGGATGTCTACTTTCCAACGCCGTTGAGAGCGCACCAATTGGGCTTCTGTAGCTCCAGAAAATCCACTTCGAGTGCAGGGAGGTTAGAATCCAACAGCATCTGCAGTCCTTTTCTGTCTCTGAATCAGATTTTTGCTCAGGACCCTCAATTTCAGCCAGAAAATACCTGAAATCACAGAAAAACACACAAACTCATAGTAAAGTCCAGAAAGGTGAATTTTAACTAATAACTAATAAAAATATACTAAAAACTAACTAGATCATACTAAAAACACACTAAAAATAATGCCAAAAAGCGTATAAATTATCCGCTCATCACAACACCAAACTTAAATTGTTGCTTGTCCCCAAGCAACTGAAAATCAAAGTAGGATAAAAAGAAGAGAATATACTATAGACTCCAAAATATCACAGAAACTTAGCTCCAACTAGATGAGCGGGACTAGTAGCTTTTTGCTTCCGAACAGTTTTGGCATCTCACTTTCTTCTTTGAAGTTCAGAATAATTGGCATCTATAAGAACTCAGAATTCAGATAGTGTTATTGTTTCTCCTAGTGAAGCATGATGATTCTTGAACATAGCTACTTTATGAGTCTTGGCTGTGGCCCAAAGCACTCTGTCTTCCAGTATTACCACCGGATACATACATGCCACAGACACATAATTGGGTGAACCTTTTCAGATTGTGACTCAGCTTTGCTAGAGTCCCCAATTAAAGGTGTCCAGGGTTCTTAAGCACACTCTCTTTGCCTTGGTTCACAACTTTATTTCTTTCTTTTTCTTTCTTTCTTTTTTTTTTTGAATATTCACTGCTTTTTCTTGCTTCAAGAATCAATCTGATGATTTTTTTAGATCCTCAATAACAGTTCTCTTTTTCCTCATTCTTTCAAGAGCCAACAATTTTAGCATTCTCAAAACAACAAATTCAAAAGACTTATGCACTGTTCAAGCATTCATTCAGAAAACAAAAAGTATTGTCACCACATCAAACTAATTCAACTAGTTTCAAGGATAAATTCGAAATCCTGTACTTCTTGTTCTTTTATGATTAAAGCATTTTTCATTTAAGAGAGGTGATGGATTCATAGGACATTCATAGCTTTAAGACATGAATTTTAAATTTTATTAATTATGAATTAAGAACAAGACTCAAAAATAGATATAAGATGAGACTAAAAATAGAAAACAAAAATTTAAATAGGCTCCTAATGATAGAGGTTTTTTCACAGAGTTAGGACTCAACAACCTTGATTTTGAGAAGTGGATGCTCCCTCAAATTGAGGGGAGAACTTTTGGCGTTTCAATTCTTGAAGTTCACGCCCCTGCTTCTCTTGTTCCTTCAGCAATTTGCAGAGCATGCAGTTCTGATTCTGCTGTTCTTCCTTAAGTTGCTCCATAGTCTCTTGCAACTTGGTGATAGATGCTTCTAGGCTGGCCCAGTAGCCAATTTCAGGAAATTCAGGGAGGAACTCCTGCGCCCTCCTTTTGATAGAGTTGTCTTGTATTTGTCCTTCCATTGACTTCTTGGTGATTGGATGTTCAATGGGTATGAATTCATCTACTCCCATCTTTACCCCAGCCTCTTTACAGAGCAAGGAGATCAAGCTTGGGTAAGCCAATTTGGCTTCAGTGGAATTCTTATTTGCAATTGTGTAGATCTCACAAGCAATCACATGATGAACCTCCACTTCTTTTCCAAGCACAATGCAATGAATCATCACTGCTCTCTTGATAGTGACCTCAGAACGGTTGCTAGTGGGCAGTATGGAACGCCCAATAAAGTCTAGCCAACCTCTTGCAATTGGTTTGAGGTCTCCCCTCTTGAGTTGGTTTGGGACACCCTTTGAATTGGTTATCCACTTAGTTCCAGGGAGGCATATGTCCTCTAGAACTTGATCCAACCCTTTATCTGCTCTCACCATTCTCCTATTAAAGGATTCAGGATCATCTTGCAGTTGAGGCAATTTGAAGATTTCTCATATTTTGTCCAGATGGAAGAACATAACTTTCCCTCTGACCATGGTTCTGTAAGTATGGTAAGCGATTCCAGTCATTCTCTGCTTATCTGTTAGCCACAGATTTGAGTAGAATTCCTGAACCATATTCCTTCCAACCTTTATCTCAGGATTGGTTAGAACTTCCCATCCTCTGTTTCAAATTTGCTCTTGGATCCCCGGATATTCATCTTCTTTCAGATCAAATTTAACTTCCGGGATCACTGACCTCAGACCCATTATTTTGTGATAATGGTCTTCATGTTCTTTGGTTAAGAACTTCTCTTGATTCCAAAGATTCTTTGGATTATTCTCTTTCTTTCCTCTTAAATTGGTTTGTTTTCCCTTAGGAGCCATGATCTTGATGAATCTTGGCTTAGTGATCACGAAAAAGCACACCAAACTTAGAGATTTGCTTGTCCTCAAGCAAAAGAAAGGAAAGAAGAGAGAGAGGAGAAGAGTAAATTCGAATGGTGTAGGGGAATGAGGAGGCCGAACATGTTTATATAAGGGGGGGAAGGAGATTTCGAAAAAATTGAAAAGAGATTTGAGAAGATATGGAGAGAATTTGAGAGAAGGGTGAGTTTTTTGAACAAGATTTGGGATTGATTTGAGAGAGATTTGAAGAATGGTTTTGATTTTTGAAGATTTGAAAGTGAATGATAAAATGTTGAAGTGTGTTTATGTGGAAATGTATGAGTAAGAAAAGGAAAGTTTGAAAAAAAATTGATTGGAAAGCAAAATCTTGGTCCCCCACCTTTCTGGCGTTAAACGCCCAGAATGGCATCCATTCTGGCGTTTAACGCCCATTTGTTGCCCATTGTGGGCGTTTAACGCCCAGCCAGGTGCCCTGGCTGGCGTTAAACGCCAGAATCCCCTTTGTCAGTGGGCGTTTTGCTAAACGCCCAGGATGCTGCACACCTGGCGTTAAACACCCAGAATGGTGCCCATTCTGGCGTTTAACGCCCAATATGGCACCCTTACTGGCGTTAAACGCCCAGAATGGTGCCCATTCTGGCGTTTAACGCCCAGAATGGTGCCCATTCTGGCGTTTAACGCCCAAAATGCCCCTTACTGGCATTTTTTCGCCAGTAAGCTCTTTTTCTCTGCTTTTTGTGCTGAATCCTTCTGTAACTCTGTGAATTCCTTCAATTTTGATAATTGCCTCTGTAGAAATAAAACATATAACCTGCTAATGACTGGGTTGCCTCCCAGCAAGCGCTTCTTTACTGTCTTTAGCTGGACCCTTACTGAGAATCACTCAAGTCTCAGTTTTGAGCATTCCTGCTCAAAATTACTTTCAAGATAATGCTTGATTCTCTGTCCATTAACAATGAACTTTTTGTCAGAATCAATATCCTGAAGCTCAACATATCCATATGGTGATACACCTGTAATCACATACGGACCCCTCCACCGGGATTTAAGTTTTCCTGGAAACAATCTGAGCCTAGAGTTGAAGAGCAGAACTTTTTGTTCTAGCTCAAAGACTCTGGATGACAACTTCTTGTCATGCCACTTCTTTGCCTTTTCCTTATAAATCTTTGCATTTTCAAAGGCATTGAGTCTGAACTCCTCTAGCTCATTTAGCTGGAGCAATCTTTTTTCACCAGCTAATTGAGCATCCATGTTTAGGAATCTGGTTGCCCAGTAGGCTTTATGTTCCAGTTCCACGGGCAGATGACAGGCCTTCCCATACACCAGTTGGTATCGAGAGGTTCCTATAGGAGTCTTGAATGCTGTTCTGTATGCCCACAGAGCATCATCCAAACTCTTTGCCCAATCCTTTCTTCGGGCCATCACAGTCCGTTCTATGATTCTTTTTAGCTCTCTGTTAGATACTTCAGCTTGCCCATTTGTCTGTGGATGATACGGAGTTGCCACTTTGTGGCTAATTCCATATCTGACCATAGCAGAATATAGCTGTCTATTGCAGAAATGAGTGCCCCCATCACTGATTAGTACTCTGGGAACACCAAACCTGCTGAAGATGTGTTTCTGGAGGAATTTCAGCACAGTCTTGGTATCATTAGTGGGTGTAGCAATTGCTTCTACCCACTTAGATACATAGTCCACTGCTACCAGAATGTAAGTGTTTGAGTATGATGGTGGGAATGGACCCATGAAGTCAATTCCCCATACATCAAACAATTCTATCTCTAATATCCCTTGTTGAGGCATGGCATATCCGTGAGGCAAGTTACCAGCTCTTTGGCAACTGTCACAGTTACGCACAAACTCTCGGGCATCTTTATAGAGAGTAGGCCAGTAGAAGCCACATTGGAGGACTTTAGTGGCTGTTCGCTCACTTCCAAAATGTCCTCCATACTGTGATCCATGGCAGTGCCATAGGATCCTTTGTGCTTCTTCTCTGGGTACACATCTGCGGATCATTCCGTCTGCACATCTCTTAAAGAGATACGGCTCATCCCATAGGTAGTACTTGGCATCTGAAATTAATTTCTTTCTTTGCACTCTGCTGTACTCCTGTGGTATGAACCTCACAGCTTTATAATTTGCAATATCTGCAAACCATGGAGCTTCCTGGATGGCAAAGAGTTGCTCATCTGGGAAAGTCTCAGAAATCTCAGTAGAAGGGAGGGACGCCCCAGCTACTGGTTCTATTCGGGACAGATGATCAGCTACCTGGTTCTCTGTCCCTTTTCTGTCTCTTATTTCTATATCAAACTCTTGCAGAAGCAACACCCATCTTATAAGCCTGGGTTTTGAATCCTGCTTTGTGAGTAAGTATTTAAGAGCAGCATGGTCAGTGTACACAATCACTTTGGATCCCACTAGATAGGATCTAAATTTGTCAATGGCATAGACCACTGCAAGTAACTCTTTTTCCGTGGTTGTGTAATTCTTCTGTGCATCATTTAGAACACGGCTGGCATAGTAAATGACGTGCAGAAGCTTGTTATGCCTCTGTCCCAACACTGCACCAATGGCATGGTCACTGGCATCACACATTAGTTCAAATGGTAATGTCCAATCTGGTGCAGAGATGACTGGAGCTGTGACCAGCTTGGCTTTCAGGGTCTCAAATGCCTGCAGACACTGTGTGTCAAACACAAATGGTGTGTCAGCAGCTAGCAGGTTGCTCAAAGGTTTTGCAATTTTCGAAAAATCCTTTATGAACCTTCTGTAGAATCCTGCATGCCCCAGAAAGCTTCTGATTGCCTTAACATTGGCAGGTGGTGGTAATTTTTCAATTACCTCTACCTTTGCCTTATCCACCTCTATTCCCCTGCTTGAAATTTTGTGCCCAAGGACAATTCCTTCAGTCACCATAAAGTGACATTTCTCCCAGTTTAAAACTAGGTTAGTCTCTTGGCACCTTTTCAGGACAAGTGCTAGGTGGTCAAGATAGGAGCTGAATGAGTCTCCATATACTGAGAAGTCATCCATGAAGACTTCCAGGAATTTCTCCACCATATCAGAGAAGATGGATAACATGCATCTCTGAAAGGTTGCAGGAGCATTACACAGACCAAAAGGCATCCTCCTGTAGGCAAACACGCCAGAAGGGCAAGTAAAGGCTGTTTTCTCTTGGTCCTGAGGATCTACTACAATTTGGTTGTAACCTGAATAGCCATCCAAAAAGCAGTAATAATCATGACCAGCTAGTCTTTCTAGCATTTGGTCTATGAATGATAAAGGAAAATGATCCTTTCTGGTGGCTGTATTGAGCCTTCTGTAGTCAATACACATACGTCACCCTGTGACTGTTCTTGTAAGAACCAGTTCATTTTTTTCATTATGAACCACTGTCATGCCTCCTTTCTTGGGGACAACTTGGACAGGGCTCACCCAGGGGCTATCAGAAATAGGATAAATAATCCCAGCCTCTAGTAATTTAGTGACCTCTTTCTGCACCGCCTCCTTCATGGCTGGATTTAGCCTCCTCTGTGGTTGGACCACTGGTTTGGCATTATCCTCCAACAGGATCTTGTGCATGCATCTAGCTGGGCTAATGCCCTTAAGATCACTTATGGACCACCTAAGAGCTGTCTTGTGTGTCCTTAGCACTTGAATGAGTGCTTCCTCTTCCTGTGGATTTAAGGCAGAGCTTATAATCACTGGAAAAGTGTCACCCTCTCCCAGAAATGCATACTTCAGGGATGGTGGTAGTGGTTTGAGTTCAGGTTTGGGAGGCTTATCCTCCTCTTGAAGAATTTTCGAAAATTCCTTTGTTTCCTCTGGTTCTTCTTGATCAGGTTGAGCATCCTTGAAGATGTCCTCAGGCTCTGATTCTAGGCTTTCAGTCATATTGATCTCTTCCACCAAAGAGTCAATAATGTCAGCGCCCATGCAGTCATTTGGTGTGTCTGGATGCTGCATAGCTTTCACAGCATTCAACTTGAACTCATCCTCATTGACTCTCAGGGTTACTTCCCCTTTTTGTACATCAATGAGAGTTCGTCCAGTTGCTAGGAAAGGTCTTCCTAGAATGAGAGTTGCACTCTTGTGCTCCTCCATTTCCAGCACCACAAAGTCAGTTGGAAAGGCGAATGGCCCAACATTGACAATCATATCCTCTATTATGCCTGATGGATGTTTAATGGAGCCATCAGCAAGTTGGAGGCATATCCGGGTTGGTTTGACTTCTTCAGTCAACCCAAGCTTTCTGATAGTGGATGCAGGTATTAGATTGATGCTTGCTCCAAGATCACATAGGGCTGTCTTGGTGCAAGCACCTTCTAATGTGCATGGTATCATAAAGCTTCCTGGATCTTGAAGCTTTTCTGGTAAGCTTTTCAGAATGACTGCACTGCATTCTTCAGTGAGAAATACTTTTTCAGTTTCTCTCCAATCCTTCTTATGACTTAAGATCTCTTTCATGAACTTAGCATAAGAAGGTATTTGCTCAAGTGCCTCTGCAAACGGAATCTTTATTTCAAGAGTCCTTAGATAATCTGCAAAGCGGGCAAATTGCTTATCCTGCTCCGCTTGGCGGAGTTTCTGAGGATAAGGCATCTTGGCTTTATATTCTTCAACCTTAGTTGCTGCAGGCTTATTCCTTACAGAAGTGGTTGAAGAATCCTTTTTAGAGGGATTACTGTCAGCACTCTCAGGTGTCTGATCCTCCCTTGGCGTCTGAACGCCAGGAAGGGGTGAAGATTGGGCGTTTAACGCCAACTTCTCCCCCTTTTCTGGCGTTTGAACGCCAGAACTGGGCAAGGAATGGGCGTTTAACGCCAGCTTTCCTTCCCTTTCTGGCGTTTGAACGCCAAAAGTATTCCTCTCTGGGCTCTTACTGTCCTCAGAGGGATTTTAGGCAGTGGCTTGGTTATCCTCTGTCAATTGTTCCTTATTTGACTTTTTGCTCTTTTGAGTGGTGTTGTTCAGTGTCTTCCCACTCCTCAGTTGAACTGCTTGACACTCTTCTGTTATCTGTTTAGATATCTGCTGTTTTGCTCGATTCAACTGCAGTTCTATGTTCTTGTTAGCAACTTTAGTTTCATGGAGCATCTCTTTAAATTCTGCTAACTGTTCTGTCATCAGGAGCAATTGTTGATTAAGCTCAATCATCTGTTCTTGAGGATTAGGATCAGTGACTACTGCCATGACTTCCTCTTTTGGAGAGAACTCATTGCTAGAGTACAAATATTGGTTTCTAGCAACAGTGTCTATAAGCTCTTGAGCTTCTTCAATTGTCTTCCTCATGTGTATAGATCCACCAGTTGAGTGGTCTAGAGACATCTGAGCTTTTTTTGTAAGTCCATAGTAGAAGATGTCTAACTGTACCCACTTTGAAAACATTTCAGAGGGGCATTTTCTTAGCATACCTCTATACCTCTCCCAGGCATTATAAAGGGATTCATTATCCTCTTGTTTAAAGCCTTGGATGTCCAGCCTTAGCTGTGTCATCCTCTTTGGAGGGTAAAAATGATTCAGGAATTTGTCTGATAACTGTTTCCATGTGTTTATGCTTGCTGTAGGTTGGTTATTCAACCACCTTTTAGCTTGATCTTTTACAGCAAATGGAAACAGTAATAGTCTGTAGACATCCTGATCCACCTCTTTATCATGTACTGTGTCAGCAATTTGTAAGAACTGTGCCAGAAACTCAGTAGGTTCTTCTTGTGGAAGACCAGAATACTGGCAGTTTTGCTGCACTATGATAATGAGTTGAGGATTTAGCTCAAAGCTGCTTGCTTTGATGGAAGGTGTACAGATGCTACTCCCATATGCAGCTGTAATGGGGTTAGCGTATGACCCCAGAGTCCTTCTGGACTGTTCAATTCCACTTAGGTCCATGATGGATAAAAGGAAATGATATGGATTGCAAGTAGATAAATATATATTTTTTTTTGGACCGAAAATAATAAAATAAAATAAATGGAAAATAAAGTCAAATTTCGAAAACTAAAAGAAAATAAGATCAAAGCAAATTGAAAACTGAATCAATTAGTCAATTAAAAAGATTTTGAAAAAGATTTGATTTTTGAAATGAGGAGAGAGAAAAACAACAAAATGACACCAAACTTAAAATTTTTAGGAAATCAGACACTAATTTTCGAAAATTTTTAAGGGAAAAACACAAAGAGGACACCAAACTTAGAATTTTTAAGGATCAAAAAGGGACTAGCGACATGCAAATTCGAAAATTAAAAGAAAAGCAAAAGCATGCAATTGACACCAAAAACTTGGTGCACGAAATTGCAATCACACTTTTGCAATCCCGCACAACTAACCAGCAAGTGCACTGGGTCGTCCAAGTAATACCTTACGTGAGTAAGGGTCGATCCCACAGAGATTGTCGGCTTGAAGCAAGCTGTGGTTATCTTGTAAATCTTAGTCAGGATATCAAAGATTATCAGGGTTGATTGTGAAAAGTAAAAGAACATGAAATAAGTACTTGTTTTGCAGTAATGGGGAACAGGTTGAGGTTTTGGAGATGCTCCATCTTCTGAATCTCTGCTTTCCTACTGTCTTCTTCATCAAACATGCAAGGCTCCTTCCATGGCAAGCTGTATGTAGGGTTTCACTGTTGTCAATGGCTACCTCCCATCCTCTCAGTGGAAATGTTCAACGCACCCTGTCACGGCACGGCTATCCATTTGTCGGTTCTCAATCAGGCCGGAATAGAATCCAATGATTCTTTTGCGTCTGTCACTAACGCCCCGCCCTCAGGAGTTTGAAGCTCGTCACAGTCATTCAATCATTGAATCCTACTCAGAATACCACAGACAAGGTTTAGACCTTCCGGATTCTCTTGAATGCCGCCATCAATTCTAGCTTATACCACGAAGATTCTGATTAAAGAATCCAAGAGATATCTACTCAATCTAAAGTAGAACGGAGGTGGTTGTCAGGCACGCGTTCATAGTTGAGAATATGATGAGTGTCACGGGTCATCACATTCATCCGGGTTAAGAACAAGTGATATCTTAGAACGGAAGCAGGCATGATTGAATAAGAAACAGTAGTAATTGCATTAATCCATCAAGACACAGCAGAGCTCCTCACCCCCAACCATGGGGTTTAGAGACTCATGCTGTAAGAAGTACACAAAGAAACGTGTAAAGTGTCATAAGGTTCAGATACAATGTCGAAAGATCCTATTAATAGTGAACTAGTAACCTAGGGTATACAGAAATGAGTAAATGACGTAAAAATCTACTTCTGGGTCCACTTAGTGTGTGCTTGGGCTGAGCATTGAAGCTTTCATGTGTAGAGACCTTTTCTGGAGTTAAACGCCAGCTTTCATGCCAGTTTGGGCGTTTAACTCCAATTTTTATGCCAGTTCCAGCGTTAAACGCTGGAAATTCTGAGGCTGATTTGCAACGCCGGTTTGGGTCATCAAATCTCGGGCAAAGCATGGACTATTATACATTGCTGGAAAGCCCAGGATGTCTACTTTCCAACGCCGTTGAGAGCGCACCAATTGGGCTTCTGTAGCTCCAAAAAATCCACTTCGAGTGCAGGGAGGTCAGAATCCAACAGCATCTGCAGTCCTTTTCAGTCTCTGAAACAGATTTTTGCTCAGGACCCTCAATTTCAGCCAGAAAATACCTGAAATCACAGAAAAACACACAAACTCATAGTAAAGTCCAGAAAGGTGAATTTTAACTAAAAACTAATAAAAATATACTAAAAACTAACTAGATCATACTAAAAACACACTAAAAATAATGCCAAAAAGCGTATAAATTATCCGCTCATCATCCACCAAGCTCATAATAACCATCATCAGTTCTTAATTCCATTCCGAGCTCATTAGTTCATCATTTTCTCAATTTCAATCTCAATCCTTAATACCATACTATCAACATCAATATAGCCATTTATCAATCATTCCAATTCATCAATTATCATACTTTATCCTAACTTCATAACTCACATCATTCATCAACAATCCCAACACTCACCTTCAATTACCAACAATATCAATATTTACTATCAATCATCAACCATCTCAACAAATCCTCATAACAACAATAAATCAAACATTCCTCATCATCCAATATCTCAATTTATCAACTCTTAAACAATTATCTCCACTTACCAACAACATCATTATGCATTCATAATCATCAACCATTTCACAAACCTCCATCAATAACAATAAGTCTCCCATTCATCATCCACCTTCATAACAATTAAAATACCAATAATCATCATCAAATTATATATCATTAATATTCTTTATCCCAAACCACCACAACATTTTACATTAACTCTTTACCTTAGATTTCCATAACCCTCATTATCCACCAATATAACTAATCACCATAAATACTCATCAATATCCATAATTCCCAACAATCACCATCAACCACACTAATCCAATATAACCAACAATTACATCAATTCACATATAATTATTTATGCACCAATATTATTCAATCCTATCTTAGGGTCAACTAGCCTAAGTGTCCATGAACATTACATATTACATAAAGGAAACCGAAATCATACCTTGGCCGATTCCCAAACGCTCCAAACACCAAAACAAAACCACCAAACTTCATCCAAAGTCTCAACCAACACCAACAAACACCAAAGCTCACACTAACAACACATATATCATCAAAATCAAAACCTAGAAACCACAAAACAACCAACCAAGAGGGTTTAGCAAAACCTTACCTTATCCAACGTGATTAGGGGTAAAATCCATCAATTACCCGCTACTAGAGATCACCTAAATAAGTAAAACCACAAAATCTACTCAAAACTCATAGCCAAAATTGCGCAGAAAGTTAGGGCTGGAAACTGGGAAATGAAACGCGATTTCTTACCAGCTTTGCTTAGATAGAAACGTAGAGCTCGACAAGAGCTTCGCGTGGCCACAAACGGCTCGTCAATCGGAACTCCGGATCAAAAGTTTTGGCTTCCGGAAGGTGGAGGTGAATAGTGCTCTTTCTCTCTTCTCCTCTCTTCACTCTATCCGAACTCTCTCTCTCTCTCTTTGTGATGAAATGAGCTTCTTTGGCTCATTTACTCACTTATATATGTTGGGCTTTGGGTCCGGTTTGGGTCCGGTCCAACTCATTAGCATTTTTGGTCCGTTTGGCCCACTTTGGGCCAAAACTTTTAAGATTAGTATCCGATTTTCGATTCTAAATTATTTTTCTCATTTCAAAATAATAAATCAATTTTCTAAATATTATTTTCTAAAATACGCAGTACTGGACAGACTAGAGCCGGTACTGCTGACTCAAGCGCCAGTACGCATTTTTACAAAAACTTTTAGAAAAAGATACATTTTCTAACTCTGAAAAATTCACTGAAATCAAATTTCACATTTTTATTTTCAAATTGAAACTTCTAAATTTTGAATCTATTCCGGACACTAAAATTATTTTATTAAAACAGTTTTACGTGAAAACGTGGGTTCTTACAACTCCCCCTTTTTTTGATGCAGTATGCAGAATGCAATGCAATGAATGAATGTTATGCAAAATTTCAGGTTCAATCAAAATTCAAAAACAAACTAAACTGAAAAATGAATGATCATACCATGGTGGGTTGTCTCCCACCTATCACTTTTAGTTAAAGTCCTTAAGTTGGACATTTGGCGAGCTCCTTGTTATGGTGGCTTGTGTTTGAATTCATCCAAAAATCTCCACCAATGTTTAGAATTCCAGTAGCCTCTGGGATCCCAAACTAGGCGCAGAAAGCCTTCAAGTAAGTTAAAGCAAGTGACAAGGCCCCACGAGTGTTGATTGTTGGAATGAATTCCGGGGTCCCAAACCTTGCTTTTGCACCCGTCTTTGTGTAAATCATCATGATTCCATCCGGGTAGCAAGCAATCTGAATTCTCACTAAAGCGGCCAAACAACTTCCTAGACCCATTCAGTTGAGCTCTACACCAACCTTTGCGTTTAAACTTAAAGCTTCCAGCCATAATGAACCTTGCAGGATAATTCTTACCACTAACCATCTTCCTCTTACTCTTAATGCCACAGAGAGCTCTAAGATGACCATCCGTCTCCAGTAGCCCATATTCAAGTGAAATTAGAAACCTAAGGGATATGAATTTTACCCACTTGAATGTTGTGAAGGATGATGGCAACTTAGGGGGAGGGGTTTCTAATGAACTTGCAAGCTCCACTCCTTTGTGTTCTTCTTTGACAACTACCACCTCTTTGCAAGCTTCTTCAATATCAACCTCTTCCTCTTGGTGGCTTTTTTCCAATTCAATCTCTTCTTCATTGCTCACTAAGGGCATGGGAGGTTGTGCTCCTTCTTCTTTAATCTCTATGTCATGTCCAATAGGAGAGGATTCAAATGTAGATAAGAATTCTTGAATGATTGAATCCATCTTTTGATCGTCCCCTTCAAAGTCTTCAACCATGATATACTTTGGAGGTTGTACACCCCCTCAACATCATTTTCAAATGTCTTTGAAGGAGGCTCTATGACTTGAGTTTACCATGGAGGTTCTACATCTCCTAAGTCTTCAACCACTTCTTCCTCTTCAATGGCAGGCGTAGCTTCTTCCAATTGTTCCAATACCAAATCGTGCTGCTCACTGTCCACCAGAGTTTCTAACTTCTCCTTCATGCCATGTTCTTCAGTAGATTCTCCACATGAAGCCATGGGGTTCCTTGAATGTCCAAACGTCAGGAAGGTAATCGATTTATCGCTTGATCTAGTTGGCGAAGGGTTGCATGAAACTGATCTACTATTTTGAGACGATCCCTTGATTCTTGTTGTGCTCGGCTATCATAAGTAGGATCATAGTGCTATTGGATTGATGGATATGGAGATGGTGTATATTGAGGTGGTGGTTCTTGGGAGTAATTGGGATGGAATTGGGGTGATTCTATATATGGTTCATACGGTTCATAGGGTGCTTGGTATGGTGGATATGGGTTAGGATCATATGGAGGTGAATGGCGGAAAGGGGCTTGTGAGTATGGTGGTCTAAAGTCATGTTGAGGGGGTGGTTTATAAGCATAAGGTGGGGCTTGTTGGTAACTACAAGGGAGTCCACCATATCTATCATCTTGGTATGCATTGTAGAATGGTCTTCGTCCATGATATCTTGGAAGGTGTTGTTGCCTAAAGGGTTGATCAGATCCTCTTGGCTCCGTCCATCTTTGATTGCTTTGACCTTGATGCATATTCCTGTTATAGCTTCCTCTTCCTGCAACATATTTGTAACCAAACTCATAGCCAAAGAGGTGAGAGTTCAAAGTAGTAGGAGAAAATTAGAAACAAAAACTAAAAATGAAAATATTTTGAAAAAAAAATATGATTTTTGAAAAAAAGGATAAGATAAGTTTTTGAAAAAGATAAGATAAGATTTTGAAAAAGATATAATTTTTTTGAAAAAAAAAGATTTGAATTTTGAAAAATAAGATAAGATAAGATAAAAATTTTAAAGTAAAAATCTGAAAAAAATTTTTTGAAAAAAATTTACAATAACCAATAATAAGGCACACGTTTGCAATTCTCTGGCAACGGCGCCATTTTGACAATCAGATTTTCTATCGGTAAAGAATAAAAGTAATCGTGTTGTAAGTATAGTTTCTAAACCAACAGAAAATTCTTTCGTACAAAAGTTTTGGTTGTCACAAGTAACAAACCCCTTTGAAATTGATAACCGAAGTATTTAAACCTCGGGTCGTCTTCTCAAGGAATTGCAGGGAGGTATGATTTATTATTGGTTATGGAAAAAGGTATGTTTTTGGGGTTTTTAAAAAGGGTTTGAACAAGAGAAATAAATTGCAGGAATTAATAAATCAATAGCTAAGAAAACTCTTGGCAAGGTATGAAAACTAGAAGTCATATCCTAGTTATCTTTATCAATTGTGATGAGAATTGGATTTTGCTCCCATTCTAACTACAAAGGTAAGTTAGGTGGATAAATCAATATGAATCCTCAAGTCCTAGTCTTTCCCTTGGAAAGACTAGAGTTAGTAGAATTCAAATTAATCAGCAAAGAATTCCAATTTTCAGTCAACACATAGATCTGAAAATATCTCTAATTATATTAAATAGAATATTCAAATCTATCATGGAAAAGTTCATAAATTAAATTGGAAAAATAAATAAAAGGAATATTGAACCTGAAAATTGAGATGAAGAAATCCTAATTCCTTTAAGAGGAATCATAATTCTAAATCCTAAGAGAGAGGAGAGAACATCTCTCTCTAAAAACTACATCTAAATTATGAAAAGTGAATTATGATCTCATGTCTCAAGTTTCTGCATGTTCCCTGACATTAATCTGTGTTTTTGGGACGAAATCTGGGTCAAAACGTGGCCCGAAACTGTCTCCAGTGTATTTTGTAATTTCTGCAGATCGCGCATGTCACGCGTATGCGTCGGTCACGCGTACGCGTCGTTTGACGATTCTCTTCTTCACGCGTGCGCGTCAGGCACGCGCTCACGTTGTTTGCGCGAACTCCAATCCACGCGTACACGTCAAGCATGCGTACGCGTCGCTGTGATTTTGTCCAATTCGCTCGCACGCGTCAGCCATGCGTGCGCGTCGCTGTCTGCTAGTTGTCTCCTTTATTTCTTGTGCTCCTTCCCTTTTTGCAAGCTTCCTCTCCATTCTCTAAGCCATTCCTGCCCTATGAAGCCTGAAACACTTAACACACATGTCAAGGCATCGAATGGTAATAAGAGATGATTAAAATACACAAATTAAAGACTCTAGGAAGCAAGTTTTCAATCATAGAATAATTTAGGAAAGGAATTGTAAATTCATGCAAATCATATGAATAAGTGGGCAAGAATTTGATAAAAACCACTTAATTAAACACAATATAAACCATAAATAGTGGTTTATCAGTTTTCGCGCGGGTCGAGTAGGGTGCGGGTTGATCCTCAACCCTACCCGACCAACCCGCACTCTATATATGTTTATGTTATATACTTCTATAAAAGTATGTTTTAAGTGGATGTTGAATCAAAGACCTCTCACTAAATGCAAAAGATCCTTAACCACTAAAAGAAAATCATTAATTGATAATTTAATATTTTTTTTTTACATAAAAATCAGTTCTATTTTAAATTATCAACAAGTTATATAATAATGTTGTATATTTTTTGTAACGCGCGGGTAGGGTCGGGTACCCGCGAGTTAAGAGCGGGTAGAGTTAGGGTTGGGATATTCTCAACCCGCGGGTAGGGTAGGGTTGAGTTTATATAAGAATATCAACCCGCGGATAGGGTTAGGGTTGGATCCAAACCTTACCCTACCCTACCCATTGCCACCCCTACTTAAATGTGGTGGTATTATTTGTGATTCTGAATGAATGACATGAACAGTGCATATTTGAATTTGAATCAAAGGATATTGATGTATGAGGAATAGAAATTTAGAGAACTATTATGAATTCTCTGAATTAAACAAAAACTTAATCCTTGAAGCAAAAGAAACAGCAAAAAGAAAAGCAAGGTCCAAGACTCTGAGTATCAATGGCTAGGAAGGTCAAATATGATTAAAAGCTCAAAGAGTTGTTTTCCTAGCCATATGCTTGTGGTGTGTATGTGTCAAGTAATCCTTGAGACAGAGCACTAAGAGTCGAGATCAAGTGCATTTAACAGAGTATGCCAAAGGCTTTGGGCACCAATGTCTGGGAGTAACTGAAAGAAAAATCAGAACTTAAAGAGAGTTCCCCAATTAAGTGCTTGTGGTGTTTTTGTGTCAAGTGAATTTTGAGACAAAACATTTAACGTCACGCTAGGCTTAAGGTGCAAAGCACCAAAGAAAAAAGGAACTAAAGAAAATTTGCTATGTTCAAGGATTAAACTAGAGTATAAAGATAAAAAAATTCATAATATGATCCGGATTCTAATTCTGAATGACACTGACATACCTCTTATTCAAAGGAGAGTGAGACGCCAAAACTGTTCAGTGTTACAATGATTAAACCCTATTTTAAGAATATACCTGAGCATAACTGAACTCTCACTTCTCATGCAAATTCACATCTTAATCGTGCACTTATTTTGATTGCTTGAGGACAAGCAACAATTCAAGTTTGGTGTTGTGATGTGTGAGCATCTTCTCTATCTTTTCCTAGTGAATTTGCATTCAAATTATTGAGTTTAATCAAAATTTAAATATCTTTTGGCCACTATGGATGCTACTTTGATTTATGCACAATCTTATTTATTTCAGGTAGCATTCGGATGGATTTGACGGAGTTTTGTAGCAGAGAAGGAAGAAAGCGAATGATGCTGTCAACCCCGACCTCCTTGCACTCAAACAGAAATAACTTGAGTTGCAGAGATCCAATTGATGTGATTCCAGCGACATTGAAAAGATAACTTCCAGGGCTTTCCAATGATGTATAATAGTGCACACTTCTTTTCTAGAAATCTATGCCTCCTCCACGTTGAACTTGGCAGGAGCCAAGTTCAGCGTGGACTTGAAAACTCTAAGGGAATCACACGCTACATCCCACGCTGAACTTGGGAAAAGCCAAGTTCAGCGTGGACTCAAAGGGACGAGCACAAGACTTCACTGCCTTCTCCATGCTGAACTTGGGGTTTTTCAAGTTCAGTGTGGATCCTCAATATCAAAGTGGTCCCCATGTACGTCCAAGGGCTTGCACGAGTGATTAATTAGTTTTGATTAAATTCTTATTTTAATTATAAATAGGAAAAGCTATTATTTAGTTTTAGAAAATATATTTTACATTAATTAGGATTAGATATAAAAGGGAAAAGAACCAGCCATTCGGGCTCATCTCTTCTCTTCTACCTCATTCTGCACTTTACAGTTTTTACGAATCCTAGTTTTCTCTTTGAACCATGAGCCACTAAAACTATTAAGGTTGGGAGCTCTGTCTATTGTATGATTGATACTATTATTTTTCTATTTTAATTCATGTACTGATTTATATTTCAAGAATTATTTTCGTTCTTTATCTTATTAATTTGGGTGGAACGAAAGTATGACCCTTATTCTAATTGAGTTCTTGTATAACTTGAAAAAGCTCTTTACTTGAACAACAACTTGAAAACATATTCTCCTAAATTTCTAATTATCTGGACTTAATAGAATACGTGACATATAATCCTCTTATATTTGGGTAATTAGGATTTCTGTGGCATATAAACTAGAATTGAACTTCACCCTCTAATTGGAATTAAGTAACCAAAGAATTGGCAGTTGATGAATTTTAGAGGAGACTAAAAAGGTCTAAGGAATTAGGGTTTAGTCTCATATAGTTTGCCATGAATTAAATCTTGCATGATTAAAATAGTTAGTAAGAAAAGTCAATCCGAAAAATAGATAACTCTGAAGCCTTAACTGTTTCTCCATATATCATTCTCTACTTGTTTACTGCTTGCTTTCTGATATTCTGAATTTACTGTTTAAGGCAATTGAAATCCAAACACCATTTTCTGCTTGTCTAACTAAGTAAATTAATCAACCATTGTTACTTAGTCCATCAATTCTCGTGGGATTGACCCTCACTCACCTGAGGTATTACTTGGTACGACCCGGTGCACTTGCCAGTTAGTTTGTGGTTTAAAATTCTGCACTACCTACCAAAAAGCAGGACGGACTAGTATTTTGAGTTAATTTTGCTTGGCGGGATGGAATAGCCATGTAATATGGTTATATTGTTAGTAATGTGTATTTTGTTTTGAAAAAAATTTTGCTTTATTAAATTAGTGAATATTAATATAAAATTGAAAATATTGACTATAAATTAAATTATTTGAAAATAAATGTTGTAAAAAATTTGATTTTGTGATTTAAAAATAAAATGAATTAGATTGTGTTTAATTAAATGAGTGACACTGTTACTATTTGGTTAACTGTGATAAATTATTATTAATAGGTTGATATTTTAAAAAATAAAATATTTAGTTTATTGAATATAATACAACCACTGATTATTAAAACAAGAATTTATCAAGTAAGTGGTTTTTTATTTCACTTGAATTTATGAGCTAAGTTTTTTTTTTTTTTTTTGGTAAAGAGCTAAGTTATTTATTTATTTATTTATTGGTTAACTGTTATTTAATTTATATAGGAGTATGAGTTAATTTGGATCATTCCCATACAATATCAGTCCAATCCATCTATCTAGCAAAAAATGCCGAACTGCATAAAAAATGACCAACCCAATTTTTTTTCCCATATAATATCAGTCCAATCCATCTATCTAGCAAAAAACGCCAAACTGCATAAAAATTTACCAACCCAATTTTTTTTTAAAACTTAAAAAGGATTAAGCACTTAATTTAAACATGTTTTTTCACCTAATTGTCTCAGAACACTCGACAAATTCCTGCCTGCTACTGCTACCACCTAGTCAGTGTCTCCCCCTATCACATCAACACTAACATACGTCCTTCATAAAAAGTATCCACCTTATTTCAATAGTGTTGAAAAATTCACTTGAGTACGGTAACAGGACCCTTATCATAATTGTTAACTAACATGTCAACATTTAATCTTAATTTCAAGTAACTCAAATGATAGCTAATCACTTTTGTCAAAATTACTCTTTTTTTAGTGATTTTTTTGTCAATAACATCTTTCAAATATCATTTTATCAGCATCGAATCTTTCAAAAATAATATCAAATTAGTACCTACTGTTTAATTTTAGGAATTAATTTATAAGCATTACTACATGTTTAATTTTAATGCACTAATAATATAAAATCTTTTACAGTCATTCAATACCCTAAACCAATTATATTCGTTTTTTTAGATGATTATTCATACTGTCATTTTTAGTGATGTAATGTTACATAATTAGATGTATATATAAATCTACTTTACACTGTCAGTATATTAATTAAATTCTTACTAATATAGAAACATATAACTTTGACCCTCCACAGAGGACCTTGTATTTCAGCCAGAACTTAAATTCCAAAATGGACGTCTAATGGAATATCAATCTCTCGTAGAGTAACACTAACGGTATACAATAGTATGTATATTAATATTAATACGACAGAATTCCGAAGGAACAGTTTTAAGGGATCTAGGTTTGCACAAACAAAATTGCAGAATGAAAGAATGATAATAAGAAACAAGCCACAGAGAATAACACGCATTTCCTATCAGAATGAGAAGTGAAAACTGAGAACAGAACCTAGAAGATAATGACAGCATTAACCTGACAAAGATTCTTCTTTTTTTCCCTCTAAGAAATATCATAATTTGTAATTATTGTATAAAGTCGAACTAATTTACGTATCATAGATCTCATAAGTTACAAAAAAAAAAAAAAAAAAAAAAATCTTGAACAAGGAAGAATACTGACTCTACGAGTGCGAACTCTTAAATTGTATTTTGCTTATCAGCAGGAGCCACACACTGCCATAATGAACGGTAGGATGCAATCTTGACTGCTTCAACCCCTAATGCGGAGAGGTTACTGGCATATTCCTGGTAACATTGTGAAAAGAGGAAGGTTACTACAAACATCAATGTGTGTGTGTGTGTAAGAGATCATAATATGTGTCTGTGAGTGCAAAAGTATCTATTAACCTGAATATCAAGGAACAGCTGCATGCAAATTTTGCCGGTGTCAGACACATTGTTATCTGAGACATCTGAACTTGCTCCGGCTCGTCTTTGTGCACTCTGCCTAATTTTCTGGAGAGAAAATTCTGTCTTTCTCGCCTGCTCATTATCAATATTTATTAAAACAATTTCAAAGATAAAACAAATTCACAAGGTTAAAATTTCATCAATGTAGTTTGAATTTTGGATACGTACCACATTGACAAGGTCCGATGCTAATTCATAATAACGATCAGTGATCTCAGTAGCAGCAGATAGAAGTATTTCATCCCTGCTTTCACTTGTCAAATATCTTGTAGCTCGCTCTCCGTCCAAAAAAGCCTGGGATGTTCAGCATGTCATCAGTATACACTCCAATTTGAAAACAAAATTATTTCTTATAAATTAGACTCATCCCAAAGATATTGATGGGTCAACAAATTCTCTTAACTTCTAGGCTTCCTTTTGTACAAAAGATAACAGAAAATGAAGGTGCGAAAGAGGGATACACTGCATTTTTCTGGTGTATCTAGAAAAGAAATAAGTGCCTTATAATTGTGGCACATGAATCATAGAAGCCATCCAGTACACATTTTAAATTAAATTTTGCATGAGTATAGTTTCACTGCCCTCCAAACTTTAAAAGATATAATTCAAAGCACAAAAATTTTGGGGAAAAGAAAAGGTAAAAATATCAAGTAAATCTATGCAGCTTACCTTTAGGGGACGTAATACACCTGCAACATAGGGTGAATGCTTCACGGGTAGAGGTTTATTAGTCATCCTGTAGGTTGCTGTTATCCCCTTCATCTGTCTCAAGTCCTATATTGTTTTTGAGCAAGAAAAAAAGAAAAAATATGAAAGTATTAGAAGGGAGGATGGAAGAAACGAATGGAAAAGGATCTTCCAAAACTATAAACGCAATTCAGATCTGTATACACAACCAATACAAATCCAGTACAATGCCACCAACCTCAACTGACTTTTCCACTAATGACTCCACTACTGCTTTGGTGACTAAAGGTTCTATAGATTTCAATGATTGACCACCTTGTAAAATGCTCTGCCTTACTGATTCAAGAACATCAGGGGAGCATGAAGATAGAAGCTGAAGCACGTGCTCTAGGTAATCTCCACGAACATGCTCTTCCAGACACCTTATATCATGAATTACCTACAGTTCATTTAAACATATGATACAGATTAAGTACGGTTTTTCTCAATTATACCTTCATTTTGCAAATCTAGCAAAAACTGCAATTGATACCGATATTTTCTCATTATGGTCACTACTTTTTTTGGTTAGCAATCCATTAATGTAACCTCAAACAATATGGTAAAGATGAGCATTTTTATTTTATGAATGCATATAATGTAGGTATAAAACTAATAAAGCAACATGAAGCATACATAAATAAAGTCATCTATAGCAGCAGAAACAGCCCATTGAAACCCAGTGTTGGTGTTTGTGCTATGGCTCTTGCGGGCATTCAGTCCAGACAACAGCCAATTTGAGTATCTGCGAGTACAAATGGATGTTAGCTTTTTCTGTCAGCACAAAAAGATATCGTGTGTTAGCAGCATAAAACTGACCTGGAAAGAAGCTGCAAGGATAGGCGTAGGAACTTGTCAGAGCAAGAAAGGACAAGAACATCTTCTCTCCAGCATGATCTCATACTCTCCAACAGTGTAACACTTTGTTTTAATGTTAAAACTCGATTTTCTTTGCCAGAGACTGTGTCTTGCAAAGGGACAAGACTGGATGTTGAAAGCACATCATCTAAAGACTTTGCTATTTCCTGAAACCTGATGCAATAGCAGATACAATTTCCATGTACTTAAATGAAAGAAGTATTCTTATTTATTGTGACCTAAAGCAATATAAGTACCTCAGAGAGAAATAAACTCCAATATTCCATTGCTTCATGAACTCTATATAAATTGCTTCAGATCGAAATTTAGCAACAGCCAATCTGGACGGACAGTAGCCTATAATGAAATTAAATTTTACATCAGTGAATACCTGTTCCTAAAATTAGCAAATGCATTCTCAAATCATGCATCAAACTCAACAAAGTTCTTTTAGACTTGAGGAGCATATTGTATGTTCTTTTCTGTTTCCCCTGGTGAAAAGTGAGATAGACTACTACCTTCTAGATAAGCCAAGAAGTCTAAGCTTGCTTTGTAATTCTTCAAGAATTCTGCTGGTTTTCCAGGAGAAAATGCACTTGGTTTTCCCTTCTGAATGGAAGAGAGAACCTCCTTGAGGATTGAATTGGCTAAGAAGTCAAAGACATGCAAACCTGAATTTTCTGCAACAAAAAATAGGCCTCAGAGATGTACATATCTCATTCACACTTAACAGTACATGCCGAATAAAAAGAAGTGAGAGGTGATTTAAAAGAAGAGGTTTATTTTCCAATTTTTAAACACCAATAAAGACAAAGGAGCGCATCAGAAAGGATGAAGAAACCAATGCAGTAATAGCAGAGCAAGGATCTTATGGATTGTAGGTGTGCAAGTGTAATGATAAAGATGGTCCACTGTATTCAAGTGTAGTAAAGTAGTTCGAAGAAAGTCAGATGATGTACCAGCTGAAGAAATGTCCAATAAAAATTTACAGTCCTTAGCAATGCACTCCTTAATTTGCTGATAATCATTATCAAGCTCATCTCCGGATGAGCCTGCAGCCACAGCTGATGGCCCGTGTGGTATAATCTTCTGTATCAATGGAGCCACAATAGTGGTTCGAAAGAGTTCTTCTGCATTCTTGGTGTTATCAATAGCAGCATATGCACGTAAGCAATTGTAGATTGCAGTTGCATCCCGGTGCTCCAGACCATCGGCAAAGCAATGTCCCAAGCTTGCATCCACTATTTGGCTTGCATTTTGAATCCTCTTCTCCATATTCTCAATAAAAGGCAGGTTCTGTACTGGCATAATAGACAAAAGGAGATGAGCACAGAACGTACTAAGGCCTTAAGCAACGGTTTAGTTTATCATAAATCACAAATTTCTTAAACACTAGAAGAAGAGCTAAAACAAAACAATACAAACATTAGCCTCTTCAACACTAGACATGCCTATACAAAAATGCGGTAGAGAGATTATGAAAATAAAGTTATCAACTTTCAACAAGTCAAACATGCACTCTATGTCAAGTTTGTCCACACACACACACACACACACATATATAATGCTAATTAGTTGACAGTGTGCATATACTAATAACAATAAACTGATTTGACCTCTGATCAAGCTTAGATAACAATTTTAGTGCTAATTGATTTGAATTTCACTGGAAATTGTCACTAATAAATATATATATAAGATACTAAGAGTGCTTCAATGAAAGTAAAAGAAAAATTAAAAAAATTAAAACAAACCTTTGCATGTGTAACATAGAATTTTAGCCTGTTCATCTCGCTAGCAATTCTCTCCAATAGCATGCTTTGGGTCTCTCTAACACTTGTTCCATTCTCAACATGCTGCACAGAAACTCCATTGCTCAGGGAATTCTTGTCTGTCAAACTTCCATCCCCATTCGACCAATCAGTGGGTACACTAGGCAGCTCCTTTATCAGCTTTTCAACCTGCAATCATCCAGATACGACAAGCTTACCACCATGTAATAGCAACTGAATTTCGATCAATAGCTTTCTACCCCAATCTCAACTATTCAAAAATCAACCTTTATAAATGATATGGATATCTTCTCGAATTGGCAAAAATACAAAGTTTCTATATTCTTTGGAATAAAAAACAACGAACATAGCAAAACCTAAACATCAGAAGAATGGCATAACCTTCCTACTCAAACAAAAACACCACACTACACTACATTACACTATATAGAAACTCATTCACACTACTCGCATTCTCACCAGACATAGAAGAAATGACATCAAGATCTCACATAAAGATGCTCAAATTCAATCAAGCAACGACTAAAAAGGAAAACCATAGCTATAAAATTGCAACCTACCTTAGAAACAACGTGAAACGTGTCAAGAAGAAGCTCGAGAGTCTCTCTAGCAGCGGCAGCCTCAGATCTCTGCTTCAAACCGTTCTTGATGGCGACAAGGGACACCTCAACGGATCCCCTGAACTGCTCGATCTTCTCACGGAGCTCAACGAGCGGCGCACGCATGCGAACGACGGCAGCGTCGACGTCGACGAGCTTGGTACTGAGGTTAACAAAGTCAGCATAGTCGCGGTTGATGAGATCGATGAGCTCGTGGTTGAGGGAGGAGAGGTAGCTGTTCAGCTCTGAGCGGAGCGTGTCGAAGGGGACGAAGGTTCGCAGCTCAGAGATGTAAGATTCGGAGTCGAAGTCAGGAGAAAGAAACGACGCCGGTTTGAACCACAGAGGGCGGGAGTCCAGCGGATCCGAGAAAAGGTCCGTGGCAGATCTTGGTGGCGCCGGCATCGGATCCGCCATTATTCGGTTCTGGAGGGCCTGGCTTTGTTTGTTGTTTGGTTGCTGAAAGAATGGATCGATTGCAGTATTTTCCGGAAAGGGCCAACCGCCACTAATCGCACCGCACGGGAGCCTACCGGAGAGGAGAGTCACCGTATCTTAATTTCTATTACCATTATATCAATGCGGAAACTATGTCCTTTTTTTTGGGCTGAAATAATAATTAATTTATTATTATTATTATTATTATTATTATTATTATTATTATTATTATTATTAGGTAAATCATCGATATCACGATATGACAATACCGTTACTATTTTGTAATATGCTGACAACAATATTTTTAATATATTATAAAATACGATAAAAATAACTAAATAAATATTATGGCAAATATTTAAAAATTATTTATACATTTGATCTAAAATTTTGTAGAAATATTTCAATAATTAATTAAAAAATATATAAAACATTAAATAAAAATACAATTTTTAAAAATAAATCGAAAAAAATTTATTTAATATAAAATTATTGAATTTTAAAAATAAAAAGTCTATTTTTTTAATCATATTTATAAAAAATTAAATCAAAATTTAATTTTTAAAATAATTTTTTATAATATATATTTAATGTTAAATATTTTATTTCATTTTAAAATATTTTGGAGATATTTTTATTATTAAAAAATATTAAAATATTTTTGTCAGTATGTTAAAATAATAGGGCCATTTTTGGTAGTTTACTACTACTACTATTATTATTATTATTATTATTATTATTATTATTATTATTAAAATGATAATATCTCTATAATTTTAGATAATGTCATTTCATAGAAATAATTTTGATATATATTGTTTTTTCTGTTCAAGGAAGGACAGATATAAAAATCTTTTGAAGAGGGGCCGAAAATTAAATTTTTATATAATTAAATATTGTATTATATAATTAATGATATTATTTATTATTATTATTTTTAATAAAAAATTATTAATAAGTGATATATTAAAATAAAAATTATTACTAAAAAATAATAATTTTATATTTGATATTATTTATAATAACTAAAATTTTCATTTTTACTCTTTATTATTATAAAAATGTAACATGAATAATATAGATCAATTATTTTAATATTTTTGGTATATATATTTAAAATAAATTAAAAATAAAATATGTAAAATATTCATACTAATATATAATTTATTTAATATATTATTATTTTAATATCATGAGAAAATAAATAAATATTAAAATAATATAATTTTTATGATATACTTTTTTTCTGTTTAATTAGAATTTGTTATAAAAATTAAAGTATCTTTTATACGATAACAACATATTTAAAAATTAAGGACAAAAATTAAAAAGATAGAAGTAACAATAAAAAAAAGAATTCATCAAAACAAATGGTTAATGAAAAAAATAAAGAAAACAAATGTTTAATGAAAAAAATAAAGAACAGAAAGAACAATTAAAAAAAATATTAATCAAAATTGTTGGCCTAAAAAAATATAATACAATATTAATGTTCAAAATGTAATATTTAAAATTTGAATACAAATTATAAAACAAAAAATATTTTAACTAGCCACTAGATTAATAACTTAATTTTGAAGTTAAATACAACATCATATAATATATTAGAAAATTCAAAACTTTTTAGGGGAGTCATGGCCTTCCTCTAAATTCGCTCCTAGATCCGACGGACTAAATAGTAGCATACCCTTGTAAGGTGTAAAATCCGATTAATTAATGGCTAATTAACCCATAAATGAGAATTTATTCTAGAAAGGCAAAAATGTTATTTTTATGGCTTAATATGATAGAGGAGATTGAGACGAGAATTTCGATACCAATTTTATAGAAATCGGACAAAGATTGGACCGAACGGGCCAAACCGAACTAACCGAACCCATATTGGGTCCTTGACCCAACCTAACTAAACCAAAACCCTAAAATTTTTAACACTCTCTCTCCTCACTAACACTCATTCACGCTGAAAATGGAGGCACAAGGGGAAAGAACACTATCTCAAAGCTCTATCATTGTTTTATCTTCAAACTACCATAACTTTTGATCTAGAACTCGATTGCCGCACTGTATGTGGCCACGCGTTCACCGCGAAGAGCTCTATAAAATCTACTACTTTATTCTTGAGGTAAGCCACGATTTCGGTTCAGTTCTTCATCCCTTAATTTCGAATTTTATGGATAAAAGTGTTGAGATTTTAGACACTTTGATGTTATAGGACCCAACTCTCTTGAAGGAGAAGATTAATCTTGTCTCCTTGAACCTTGGGTGTGGTAATATTCTCAACTTTAGTGTAATTTTTTGTTCTATGATATTTGGATATTGAGATGTGTTTGGGTATGATAATTGTGGCTTAGGTAGTGTGTATGTGAATATTGGAACTTGATTGGGATTTTGGAAAGCTTGAGAAAGGGCTTTGGTGTGCAAAAAAATCTGTTCTTGGAGGTGTTGAGACCTTGAGAGCTTGTGAAAAAGTGATTTGGAAGTGCTCCGATTGAGCGAGAAAATCGGCTAAGGTATGGTCTCGGTTTCCTGTATCTAAAATGTAATGTGGTGTGAAAACTTAGGCTAGAGGCCCTAAGATAGGCATTGAATTGTTGATGTTGTTGAATGGTTGAGATATAGCATGTGGTCATTGGTGCACGAAATTGTGATCTCTAACAACGGCACCAAAAATTTTGGTACACGCGATCGTAATCTCAACACTTTCCTCACAATTCCGCACAACTAACCAGCAAATGCACTGGGTCGTCCAAGTAATACCTTACGTGAGTAAGGGTCGATCCCACGGAGATTGTCAACTTGAAGCAAGCTATGGTCATCTTGTAAATCTCAGTCAGGCGGATTTAAATGGTTATGGAGTTTTGATAATTTAAAGATAAATAAACATAAAATAAAGATAGAGATACTTATGTAATTCATTGATGGGAATTTCAGATAAGCGTATGGAGATGCGTTATTTCTTCTGAATCTCTGCTTTCCTACTGTCTTCATTCAATCATTCATACTCCTTTCCTTGGCAAGCTGTATGTTGGAGATCGCCATTGTCAATGGCTACCTCCCGTCCTCTCAGTGAAAATGGTCCTCTACAGTTTCTGTACGGCTAATCAACTGTCGGATTTCTCGTCTCGAATGAAAAATACCAGGCACAGCTACCGCATGGCTAATCAGTTGTCGGTTCTCGATCGTGTTGGAATAAGATCCAATGATCCTTTTGCGCACTGTCACTGCGCCCCACAGTCGCGAGTTTGAAGCTCGTCACAGTCATCCCTTCCCAGATCCTACTCGGAATACCACAGACAAAGTTTAGACTTTCCGGATCTCAGGAATGCTGCCAATTGTTTCTAGCTTATACCATGAAGGTTCTAATCTCAGATTCAGATGCCCCATTGTCAGAGGGAAAACGATGTGAATCGTTGATTAGAGACCCAAGAGATATGCATTCAAGCTTGTTTTCATGTAAAACGGAAGTGTTTGTCAGGCACTCGTTCATAAGTGAGAATGGTGATGAATGTCACTTGATCATCACATTCATCATGTTCTTGTGTGCGAATGAATATCTTGGAATAAAAATAAGCTTGAATTGAATAGAAGAACAATAGTACTTTGCATTAATACTCGAGGAACAGCAGAGCTCCACACCTTAATCTATGAGGTGTAGAAACTCCACCGTTGAAAATACATAAGTGATGAAGGTCCAGGCATGGCCGAATGGCCAGCCCCCAAAACGTGATCAAGAGATCAAAAGATGATCCAAAGATGTAAATACAATAGTAAAAGGTCCTATTTATACTAGACTAGTTACTAGGGTTTACAAAAATAAGTAAATGATGCAGAAATCCACTTCCGGGTCCACTTGGTGTGTGCTTGGGCTGAGCATTTGAAGCTTTCATGTGTAGAGACTTTTCTTGGAGTTAAACACCACCTTTTATGCTAGTTTGGGCGTTTAACTCCAGCTTGTATCCTGTTTCTAGCGTTTAACGCCAGAATAGGGTAGGAAGTTGGCGTTTGAATGCCAGTTTGCGTCGTAAAAACTAGGGCAAAGTATGGACTATTATATATTGCTGGAAAGCCTTGGATGTCTATTTTTTAACGCAATTGAGAACACACCATTTGGGCTTCTGTAGCTCCAGAAAATCTATTTCGAGTGCAGGGAGGTCAGAATCCAACAATATCAGCAGTCGTTTTTCAGCCTTTGAATCATATTTTTGCTCAGATCCCTCAATTTCAGTCAAAAAATACTTGAAATCACAGAAAAACATACAAACTCATAGTAAAGTCCAGAAATATGAATTTTGCTTAAAAACTAATAAAAATATACTAAAAAGCAGCTAGATCCTACTAAAAACTACCTAAAAATAATACCAAAACGCGTATAAATTATCCGCTCATCACAACACCAAACTTAAATTGTTGCTTGTCCCCAAGCAACTGAAAACAAAATAGGATAAAAAGAAGAGAATATATAATGAATCTCACAATATCAATGAAACTTAGTCCTAATTAGATGAGTGGGGCTAGTAGCTTTTTGCTTCTGAACAGTTTTGGCATCTCACTTTATCCTTTGAAATTCAGAATGATTGGCATCTATAGGAACTCAGAATTTTTTATAGTGTTATTGATTCTCCTAGTTCAGTATGTTGATTCTTGAATACAGCTACTTTATGAGTCTTGGTTGTGGCCATAAGCACTTTGTTTTCCAGTATTACCACCGGATACATAAATGCCACAGACACATAACTGGGTGGACCTTTTCAGATTGTGACTCAGCTTTGCTAAAGTCCCCAGTTAGAGGTGTCCAGAGTTCTTAAGCACACTCTTTTGCTTTGGATCACGACTTTAACCACTCAGTCTCAAGCTTTTCACTTGGACCTTCATGACACAAGCACATGGTTAGGGGCAGCTTGATTTAGCCGCTTAGCCAGAATTTTTTTCCTTTAGGCCCTCCTATCCATTAATGCTCAAAGCCTTGGATCCCTTTTACCCTTGCCTTTTGGTTTAAAGGGCTATTGGCTTTTTCTACTTGCTTTTTCTTTTTCTTTATTTTTCTTTTTTTTCGCATTTTTTTCGCTACTTTTTTCTTTTTCACTGCTTTTTCTTGATTCAAGAATCAATTTCATGATTTTTCAGATTATCAATAACATTTCTCTTTGTTCATCATTCTTTCAAGAGCCAATAATTTTAACATTCATAAACTTCACTATAAAAAATATGCACTGTTCAAGCATTCATTCAGAAAACAAAAAATATTACCACCACATCAAAATAATTAAACTAATTTCAAGATAAAAATTTGAAATTCAAGTACTTCTTGTTCTTTTGTAATTAAGCACATTTTTTATTTAAGAAAGGTGAAGGATTCATGGAATTATTCATATCTTTAAGACATAAATACTAGACACTGATGATCATGTAGTGAAGACACAAACATAGATAACACATAAGGCATAAAATCGAAAAACAGAAAAATAAGAACAAAGAAATCAAGGAACGAGTCCACCTTAGTGATGGCGGCTAGTTCTTCCTCTTGAAGATCCAATGGTGCTCTTGAGTTCCTCTATGTCTCTTCCTTGCTTTTGTTGCTCTTCCCTCATGGCTATTTGATCTTCTCTAATCTCATGGAGAATGATGGAGTGCTCTTGGTGCTCCACCCTTAGTTGGTCCATGTTGTAACTCAAGCTTTTCAAAGAGGTGTTGAGTTACTCCTAATAGTTGTGTGGAGGAAAATGCATCCCTTAAGGCATCTTAGGGATTTCTTGATGAGGGATTTCCTCATGTTCTTGTTGAGGTCCATGAGTGAGCTTTCTTGTTTGCTCCATCCTTTTCTTAGTGATGGACTTGTCCTCGTCAATGAGGATGTCTTCCTCTATGACAATTTCAGCTAAATTGCATAGGTGACAAATGAGATGAGGAAAGGCTAACCTTGCCAAAGTGGAGGACTTATTAGCCACCTTGTAGAGTTCTAGAGGTATGATCTCATGAACTTCCACTTCCTCCCCAATCATGATACTATGGATCATGATGGCCCGATCCACAGTTACTTCGGATCGGTTGCTAGTAGGAATGATGGAGCATTGGATGAACTCCAACCATCCTCTAGCCACAGGCTTAAGGTCCGGTCTTCTCAATTGAACCGACTTGCCTCTTGAGTCTCTTTTCCATTGAGCTCCTTCTACACATATGTCCATGAGGACTTGGTCCAACCTTTGATCAAAGTTGACCCTTGTAGTGTAGGGGAGTGCGTTTTCTTGCATCATTGGCAAGTTGAATGCCAATCTTACATTTTTTGGACTGAAATTTAAGTATTCCCCTAACCATTGTAAGCCAATTCTTTGGATTCGGGTTCATACTTTGATCATGGTTCTTAGTGATCCATGCGTTTGCATAGAACACTTGAACCATTAAGATTCTGACTTGTTGAATGGGGTTGGTGAGAACTTCCCAACCTCTTCTTCAAATCTCATGTCGGATCTCCGGATACTCATTCTTTTTGAGCATGAAAGGGACCTCAAGGATCACCTTTTTTCTTGGCCACAACTTCATAGAAGTGGTCTTGATGGACCTTTGAGATGAATATCTCCATCTCCCATGACTTGAAGGTGGAAGCTTTTACCTTCTCTTTCCTTTTTCTAGAGGTTTCTCTGGCCTTAGGTTCCATAAATGGTTATGGAAAACAAAAAGTAATGCTTTTACCACACCAAACTTAAAAGGTTTACTCGTCCTCGAGCAAAAGAAGAAAGAAAGAAGGGGAAGAAGAAGAAAATAGAGGAGATGGAGGGAGAGATAGGTTCGGCCAAGGGGGTAGGAGAGTGTTTGTGATGTGTGAAAATGAAGGAGTGAAGAGGGGTATTTATAGGGAAAGAGAGGGAGAGTGGCCGAATAGAATTGGGTGGGTTTGGGAGGGAAAAGTGTTTGGATTTGAAAAGTGAGGTAGGTGGGGTTTTTGGGAAAGAGGGATGGAGGTGATTGGTGAAGAGAATATAAGGAAAAGGATAGGATTTGATAGGTGAGTGATGTTTTGGGTAGAGTGTTATAGAGATGTATGAGGGGGGAGAGAGAGAGAGAGAGGTGGGGTAGGTGGGGATCCTGTGGAGTCTACAGATCCTGAGGTGTCAAGGATTTTTCATCCCTGCACCATTTAGGCATGTAAATGCCCTCTGTATGCAATACTGGTGTTTAACGCCAGACTGCTGCCTATTTCTGGCGTTGAACGCAAGCTTTTATACCTTTTCTGGCATTTAACGCCAAGCTGTAGCCTGTTTTTGGCGTTAAACGCCAGTCTGGTGCTTCTTTCTGGCGTTAAAAGCCCAGAATGGTGCCAGACTGGGCGTTTAACACCCATTCTGCTACTCTTACTGGCGTTTAAATGCCAGTAAGTTCATCCTCCAGGGTGTGCTGTTTTAATGCTATTTTTGAATTTGCTTTGATTTTTGCAGTTGTTTTTTGTGACTCCACATGATCATCAATCTAAAGAAAACATAAAATAATAATGGAAAATGGAATTTTAACATAGATAAATAAAAATTAGGTTGCCTCCCAATAAGCGCTTCTTTAATGTCAATAGCTTGACAGTGGGTTCTCATGGAGCTTCACAGATAATCAGAGCATGGTTGTAGCCTCTCAACACCAAACTTAGAGTTTGGTTGTGGCCTCCCAACACCAAACTTAAAGTTTGAATGTGGGGACTTTGTTTGACTCTGTATTGAGAGAAGCTTTTCATGCTTCTTCTCCATGTGTAAAGAAGGAGAACCTTGAGTCTTGAATACAAGGTAGTCCTCATTCAATTGAAGAACTAACTCTCCTCTATCAACATCAATCACATCTTTTGTTGTGGCTAGGAAAGGTCTGCCAAGGATGATGGCTTCATCCTCATCCTTCTCAGTGTCTAGGATTATGAAATCAGCAGGGATGTGAAGGCCTTCAACCTTCACTAGCACGTCCTCTACTAGTCCATAAGCATGTTTCATTGATTTGTCTGCCATCTCTAGTGAGATTCTTGCAGCTTGTACCTCAAAGATTCCTAGTTTCTCCATTACAGAGAGTGACATGAGGTTAATACCTGACCTTAGGTCACACAGAGCCTTCTCAAAGGTCATGGTGCCTATGGTACAGGGTATTAAGAATTTACCAGGATCCTATTTCTTTTGAGGTAAAGTTTACTGAACCCAGGTATTCAGTTCATTAATGAGCAATGGAGGTTCGTCCTCCTAAGTCTCATTACCAAATAGCTTGGCATTCAGCTTCATGATTGCTCCTAAATATTGGGCAACTTGCCCTTCAGCAATGTCTTCATCTTCTTCAGAAGATGAATAGTCATTAGAGCTCATGAATGGTAAAAGAAAGTTCAATGGAATCTTTATGGTCTCTGTATGAGCCTCAGATTCCTTTGGTTCCTCATTGGGGGTACTCCTTAATGGCCAGTGGACGTTCTCTGAGGTCTTCCTCACTGGGAATCACTGCCTTTTCACTCTCTCAAGGTTTGGCCATGTTGGTCACGGTTATGGCCTTGCACTCTCTTTTAGGATTCTCTTCTGTATTGCTTGGGAGAGTGCTAGGACGATGAAGAGAGGATTTTTGCGTGGTCTAAGAATCTTTACAATTAAGTACTCGTTGCAAGTATAGCTCCTAAACCAACAAAAATCCTTTCTTACAAATGTTTTGGTTGTCACAAGTAACAAACCCCTAAATAAATTGACAACTGAAGTATTTAAACCTCGGGTCGTCTTCTCAAGGAATTGCAGGGAGGTATGTTCTTATTATTGGTTATGGAGATTGTAAATTGGGGTTTTGAGAATGAGGAATGAATATAGCAATTAATTTAAATGGCAATTAAAATGAATAAATACTGTAAAGCAAACCTTTTGGCAAGGTATGAGAAATTGGAAGTCCAGACTCAGTTATTCTTATCAATAATAATGAAAGTTGAATCTTAATTCCACTTAGTTAACCTTTGCTAAAGCAAAGGAAAGTCAAGGGACTAATTAGTTTGACCTTCGAATCCTATTTATTTCCTAAGAAAAGGCTGGGATTATTGAAGTCAGTTCAATTAGCAAAGATAACAGTTATCAATTATGTTGAGCTAAGATAACTCCTGAGTTACTGATTTCTAAACCAAAACCAAAAAGAAAGGAAATTAAATCTATTGGAATAAAAATGTCTTCAGATTGGGAATAATCAAGAACATAAATAAGAGAAAGCAATATTAACTGAAATACCTCAAATAACATTAATTCAAAAGAGTAATCTGTATCATAGAAGAATTCATAAACCAAATTGAGAAAGCAAGTAGTGAAAAAGGAAAATTGAACCTGATAGAAAGATAATCCTCAAAGCAATAAAATCCTAAATCTAAATCCTAGTCCTAAAGAGAAAGGAGAGAACCTCTCTCCAATTAAACCTAAATCATGGAAAGTGACTAAAAAATTGGATTCGCTCTAAATGGATGCATTCCCACACTTCATAACCTCTGGTCTATGCCTTCTGGACTTGGATTTGGGCCAAAAAGGGCTTCAGAATCCGCCATGAGCATTTTCTGCAATTTTTGGTGCGTGGCCTCTGTCACGCGTTCGCGTGGGTCACGCTGTCGTGTCAATTGGAGTTTTTCTTGTCGCGCGATCGCGTCAGTCATGCGGCCGCGTCATAGGTGTTCTTCTTTAGGTGCGCGGTCGCATTAGTCATGCGGCCGCGTCGCTGCTTCTTTGCTCTTGGCACGCGGTCGCGTCGTCCATGCGATCGCGTGGATGCCAGTTTCTCCAAAACTCCATTTTACGCTTTCCTTCCACTTTTATATGTTTCCTTTTCCACACTTTAAGTCATTCCTACCTTAGAAGATCTGAAACTACTCAACACACTAATCATGGCATCGAATGGAAATAAAGGTAATTAAAATAATTAATTTTAAAGCATAGGAAACATGTTTTTCACATACATCACATAATAAGGAAGGAAAAGTAAAACCATGCAGTTAATATGAATAAGTGGGTGAAGGATTGAATAAATCACTCAAACTAAGCACAAAATATATCATAAAATATGGGTTTATCAGAGGAGTTTCAGTAACCCTTTTACTCAGCTGACCCACTTGTGTCTCCAAGTTTCTGATGGAGGACCTTGTTTCATTCATGAAACTGAGAGTGGCCTTAGATAGACCAGAGACTATATTTGCTAAGCTAGATGGGTTCTGCTCAGAATTCTCTGTCTGTTGCTGAGAGGATGATGGAAAAGGCTTGCCATTACTAAACCTGTTTCTTCCACCATTATTATTGTTAAAGCCTTGTTGAGGCTTTTGTTGATCATTCCATGAGAAATTTGGATTATTTCTCCATGAGGAATTATAGGTGTTTCCATAGGCTTCACCCATGTAATTCACCTCTACCATTGCAGGGTTCTCAGGATCATAACCTTCTTCTTCAGAAGATGCTTCTTTAGTACTATTAGATACATTTTGTAATCCATTCAGACTCTGAAAAATCATATTGACTTACTCAGTCAACATTTTGTTCTGAGCCAATATGGCATTCAGAGCATCAATTCAAGAACTCCCTTCCTCTGAGGCGTCCCATTATTCACAGGATTCCTTTCAGAGGTGTACATGAACTGGTTATTTGCAACCATTTCAATGAGTTCCTGAGCTTCTGCAGGCATTTTCTTCAGGTGAATAGATCTACCTGCAGAATGGTCCAATGACATCTTAGACAATTTAGACAAACCATCATAGAATATATCCAGGATGGTCCATTCTGAGAGCACGTCAGAATGACACTTTTTGGTCAGTTGCTTGTATCTTTCCCAAGCTTCATAGAGGGATTCACCTTCTTTCTGCCTGAAGGTTTGAACATCCACTCTAAGCTTGCTCAGCTTTTGAGGAGGAAAGAATTTGGCTAAGAAAGCCGTGACCAGCTTATCCCAAGAGTTCAGGCTATCTCTAGGTTGAGAGTCCAACCATATTCTAGCTCTGTCTCTTACAGCAAAAGGGAAAAGCATAAGCTTGTAGACCTCGAGATCAACTCCATTGGTCTTAACAGTATCACAGATCTGCAAGAATTCAGTTAAGAACTGAAAAAGATCTTCTGATGGAAGTCCATAAAACTTACAAAATCTATTGTATCAGAGAAACTAATTGAGGCTTAAGCTCAAAATTGTTTGCTCTAATGGCAGGGATTAAGTGCTTCTTCCATGGAAGTTGGAAGTTGGTATAGTAAAATAACCAAGCACCTTCCTTGCATTGTTATTGTTGTTGGGTTCGGCCATTGCTTCTTTTCGAGATTCTCTGTAAGGTTTTCTCTGGATTGTTGTGCTTTAGCTTCTCTTAGCTTCTTCTTCAGAGTCCTTTCAGGTTCAGGGTCAGCTTCAACAAGAATGTTCTTATCCTTGCTCCTGCTCATATGAAAAAGAAGAGGACAAAAAAGAAGAGAAATCTTCTATGTCACAGTATAGAGATTCCTTTATATGAGTAGAAGAGAAGAAGAATAGAGGAGGAAAAATTCGAACACAGAGAGAGAAGAGAAATTTGAAAATTATTTTGAAAAATGGGTTAGCAATTTTCAAAAAAGTTAGAAGAGATAAAATTAGAATTTAAATCAATTAGTTAATTAAAGAGATTTTTTTTTGAAAAAGAGGGAGGTGATTTTCGAAAATTAAAAGAGAGAGAATTACTTAGGTGGTTTTGAAAAAGATTTTTGAAATTAATTTTGAAAAGATAAGAAGTTAGAAAAAGATATTTTGAAATTAAAGTTTGAAAAAGATATGATTTGAAAAAGATATGTTTGAAAAGATATAATTGAAAAGATATAATTGAAATTTATTTTGAAAAAGATTTAATTTTTAAAATCAGAATTAATGACTTGACTCACAAGAAATCAAAAGATATGATTCTAAAATTTAAAGTTTGAATCTTTCTTAACAAGAAAGTAACAAACTTGAAATTTTTGAATCAAAACATTAATTGTTAGTATTAATTTTGAAAAATATGAGGTAAAATTAAGAAAAAGATTTTGAAAAGTTTTAAAAAAGATTTTTGAAAATTTTTGAAAAACAAAGGAAAAGAAAAAAAATGAAAAAGATTTGATTTTGAAAAAGATTTTGAAAAGATAAATTTTTGAAATTGAAATCTTGACTTGACTAATAAGAAACAACTTATTTTAAAAATTTTTGACTAAGTCAACCCAAAGATTTTGAAATTTATGAGTGAAATAAGGAAAAGATATTTTTTGATTTTTTTTGAATTTAATGAGGAAAGAGAAAAACCACAAAATGACTTAACACATAAAAATTTTGGATTAAAACAAAAGATGCATGCAAGAACACTATGAATGTCAAGATGAACACTAAGAACACTTTGAAGATCATGATGAACATTAAGAACTTATTTTTGAAAAATTTTCAAGAAAAGAAAAACATGCAAGACACCAAACTTAGAGATTTTTCATGTTTAGACACTATGAATTCAAAAATGCATATGAAAAATAACAAAAGACACAAAACAAGAAAATATGAAGATCAAACAAGGAGACTCATTAAGAACAACTTGAAGATCATGAAGAATGCAATGCATGAATTTTCAAAATTTTTAAAAAAAAAATTAAAACATGCAATTGACACCAAACTTAAAAATTGACACTAGACTCAAACAAGAAACACAAAATATTTTTTTAGTTTTTATGATTTTATTAATTTTTTTTGTATTTTTTTCGAGAATTATTTAGGAAAAAGAAAATAAGAAACTCAAAATTTTTAATAAGAATTCCAGGAATCATGCAATGTTAGTCTAAAGTTTTAGTCTAAAAAGATTACACATGACTAGCCAAGCTTCAGCAAGACATTAAATACAACAACCAAATTGATGGGAATCAATTAGCTCCTGTAATGATAAAAGCATCATTCGAAACTCTAGAATTCATTCTTAAAACTTCTGAAGACAAAATAAAAAAGAAAATTACCTAATCTAAGCAACAAGATGAACCGTCAGTTGTCCAAAATCGAATAATCCCTGGCAACGGCGCCAAAAACTTGGTACACGAAATTGTGATCTCTGACAACAGGGCGTGACATGCCAGTCTCATGGCATGGCACGCTGGTAGTGTTTTCCAGATGAGGAATTAAAGGGCCAGTGAACTCAGGCGTGCCACTTGGGAGATAAGGCGTGGCACGCCAGCAAGAAGATGAAGCAAATGAAGGGCGTGACATGCCAGTGTCATGGCGTGGCATGTTGGTAGTATTTTCCAGAGAGGAAGAAGAGGAGCCAATGAACTCAGGCGTGCCACTTGGATGACGAGGCGTGGCACGCCGGCAAGGGAGTGAAGCTTTAAGAAGGGCGTGGCATGCCAGACCCTGGGCGTGCCACGCTGGTACAAATTTCCAGAAGCATAGAGATAAGGAAGATGACCTTGGACGTGCCACTTTGGCTCGAAGGCGTGGCACGCCAGGTTACTTGGCCATTTAAAATGTCCTGGGCGTGCCACTTAGGCTCGAAGGCGTGGCACGCCAGGGGTAAAACAGAGGACGGCGTGCCACTTGAATGAAGAGGCGTGGCATGCCAAATCAGAAACAGAAGGAGCGTGACATGCCAGAGAAGTGCCAGTCACACGCCAGCTGGAAGATCACGTTTGTTGAGTTTCTTTTCCCTCCAAATTGTAATTTTCTTTTCACTTTTGTAATTTTCTTTTATTTTCTAGATCTAGGAGTAGTATAAATACCCTTGGAAGTATTGGAAAAGGGGTTAGCAAGTCACAGAGTTTAGTTTTGGGATTTCACTTTTTAGTTTTCACACTTCATCTCTTCTATCTTTTGTACTTTCTCTCTGAGCTATGAGTAGCTAAATTCCCTCTCATTAAGAGAGGGAGCTCTATTGTACTTGATGGATTAATGATAGTGAATTTCTTCTTATCTTCTTATTCTCTTTGATTTGCTAGAAGGAATTTCGATTTTCATGCTTAGTGTTTAGTTAACTTGGAAAAGAGATTGAATGTAAAATGGGTTTCATGGGAACCTTGGAAAAGGAAACATGAAACCATGCTAGAAATCCCTTTTCACACTTGAGTAGAATCTGGGTTTTGGTGTTTGGATATGGTGACATACAATCCTCCCTCTACCTGGACCTATGATGATGTGTGGTATAATCAGGGACCAAGCATATCTCTCTTCATGAGCAATTAGACCAAGGAATTGGCTATTGATCAAGATCTGAGAGATTGAGTCACCAAGGGATTGGGGCACAATCAATCATGATTGCCAAGAGGTCAATGAGTTGCATGATTGAAGAGGATATGAGCTGGATTTAATCCAAAGAGACAATATCTCCTGATCTCAATGAATTTCCCCATTCTTATATCTCCCATTCTTTTATAGCTTTACTTACATTCTGCAAAATCCCATTCCCTTTTACATTCCTGTTATTTCCATTTTTGCATTTTATTGCTTTCTTTTATTCCTTTGCCATTTATGTTTCTGCCATTTATAATTCTGCACTTATAACTTATTCTGTTGAGCTTGACTAATTCACCAATCAAATTGCTCAAATATACCAATCACTGTGGATACGATCCCACTCCACTGTGGATACGATCCCACTCCACTGTGAGTTAATACTTGATGATAATTTTGGTACGCTTGCCAAGAGCGGATTCATCAATATTATTGGGAAAGGGTAGTGAATTCCGCCCATCAAGTTTTATGGCACCGTTGCCGGGTATTGGTTTGAATTTGACAATGATTAAACTGATTGGAGAGCTAGATTAAGTATTTTTTTATTTTTATTTTTTTCTCCTTAATTGTTTTCTTATTCATTTCCTAGTGTAACCTTTAAATTCCTTTCTAATCTCTGTTTTTCTTTCTTGTCTTTCTGAGATTTCTTTAGCTATTCATTGTTTATACTTTCACTCTTCTAACTATTTGATTAATTGCATCACTCAAGCTAATCACTAATTTTAACTAAGGAGATTCCTTCACTTGCTGTGTGTTGACTGTATGACAGGTAGAAGAGGAGAGACTTTATCCTCTTTTGATAGTGAACCTGAGAGAACCTTTCTTAGATTGAGGAGGGAGGCTAAAGGCAAGGGTATAGTTGGAGAAGAACCAGTAGAAGAAGATCTAACGACCACCATGGAAGACGAAGTGCACAAAGATGTTGGAGGAGGAGCTGGAAATCAAGCTGGGCAAGAGAGGAGAGTCTTAGGCTCCTATATCTACCCAAATCCAAGAAACTGTGGCAACAGCATCCTCAAGCCAATAATCCATGGCAACAACTTTGAGTTGAAACCTCAACTCATCACACTAGTCCAGAATAACTGATCATATGGAGGAGGTGCTCAAGAAGATCCAAATTAACATCTCAACACATTCTTGAGGATATACGATATTGTAAAGTCCAATGGTGTACACCCTGACACCTACAAACTACTTGTATTCCCTTTCTCGCTCAGAGATAAGGCAATAAAGTGGTTAGAATCATTCCCCAAGGAGAGTATAACCACATGGGAGGATGTTGTGAACAAATTTCTAGAGAGATTTTACCCTCCACAGAGGATCAACAGGCTAAGAGTTGAGGTGCAAACCTTCAGACAGCTAGATGGTGAAACACTCTATGAAGCCTGAGAGAGGTTCAAAGATCTAACAAGAAAATTCCCACCAGATATGTTTAATGAGTGGGTGCAGCTCCACATTTTCTATGAAAGATTAACCTATGAATCGAAGAAGGTTGTGGACCACTCTTCAGGGGGTTCACTCAACAAGAAGAAGACCATTGAGGAAGCCATAGATGTCATTGAAACTGTAGCTGAGAATGACTACTTCTATGCTTCAGAAAGAGGCCAAAAGAAGGGGGTGCTGGAACTCAATTCTATGGATGCCCTGTTGGCACAAAACAAGGCAATTGCAGCACAATTGGCAGCCTTAACGAAGAAAATAGAAAACAATCAACTTGTAGTTGTCCAAGCTCAAGTACCACCCCAAGAAGAAAATAAACCAGAAGTTGAATGTGAGCAAGCAAACTATGTGCACAACCCCTCTCGGCCACCATATGACCCTAACTCCAAGACACATAACCCAGGATGGAAGAACCACCCAAATTTTGGGTGGGGGAACCAACAAAATCACAACCAAGATCACAACAAACCATACCAACCCAATCAATACCAGAATCACAACTCCAACCATCAGTCAAATAACAACAGACCTTACCACAATCCACCTCACACATCATATCCTTCCAACCAGCAAACACACCACCATCAAGACACACTAACCCCAACCTCACAACCATGTGAAATCAAGGGTAACTTTGAGAGAGTAGAGGCTACAATAGCACAACTATCATCACAGCTCACAAGGGCCATTTCCACCCTATTGGAAAGGCAAGCACAAGCTGAAAAGAAGATAGATGCCAACCAAGAAGAATACAGGTCAAATTTGAAGAACCAAGGTACAGCAATCTCAAAGTTAGAAGCACAAGTGGGGTTCTTATCCAAGCGAATCCCAATGCCTACACACACATTTCCAAGTGACACCATGGCCAATCCAAGAGGGGAGTGCAAGGCCATCACACTTAGAAGTGGAAAAGTGATAGAAGAAGCCACTCAAAACCAGGAGAACCACAAAGAAGAAGCTGCAGAAAGGCCTGAAAACAGGAAGAAAGAAAAGGTCCCTAGCCCATCTTCACCAAAGCCAATCTTGAAGCCTTTTGTGCCAAAGGCACCATACCTACAAAGGCTAAGGAAGGATGGGAAGGACAGGCAGTTTTCCAAATTTTTGGAAATCTTCAAAAAGCTCTAAATCAACATACCATTTGCTGAAGCACTGGAGCAAATGTCCCTCTACGCAAAGTTCCTAAAGGAGCTCATGACAAGAAAAAGAAACTGGGGAGAAAAGGAGATTGTAGTCCTAACTGAGGAATATAGTGCCATCATACAAAAGAAACTCCCCCCAGAAAATGAAGGACCCTGAGAGCTTCAAAATCCCCTGCATTATAGGGGATATCACTATTGAAAAGGCTTTATGTGACTTGGGGGCTAGCATCAATCTCATGTCCTTGAACATGATGAGAAGGATGAGAATTGAGGAAGCCAAACCAACAAGAATGGCAATCCAACTAGCTGACAGGACATTCATGTTTCCACATGGAGTGGTGGAAGATTTATTGGTAAAGGTGGAGAAATTCATCTTCCCAGCTGACTTTGTTGTGCTGGATATGGAAGAAGAGGCAAACACTTCAATTATCTTAGGAAGGCCATTCCTAACTACTGCTGGAGCCATCATTGATGTGCAAAAAGGAGAACTAGTCTTGAGATTACATGAGGAAAAGATGGTCTTCAATGTCTTCAAGGCAATGAGTTATCCCAAGGAAGCAATAGGAGAATGCATGATGGTGGACACCATAGAATAAATAGTCCAAGGAGTTTAGGAAGAAGAGCAATATGAAGGAAGTATGGAATTGGAGCAACAAGCACCACGTGAAGAACCACCACAAGGAACCATGAAAAGTTCAATCATGACAAACTACAAAGACAACAATGGAGAAGAGGCACCAAAACTAGAGTTAAAAACCCTACCTCCAAGCTTGAAACATGCCTATCTAGGTGACAACAGCACCTACCCAGTGATCATCAACTCAAGCTTGAGTAAGGAGCAAGAAGAGGAGCTCATCCAAGTGCTGAAACAACACAAGGATGCTATAGGCTGGACACTCACAGAGTTAAAAAGGATCAGCCCTTTAATGTGTATGCACAAGATCCTACTTGAGGAGGGTGCTAAGCCCTCAAGGCAACAACAAAGAAGGTTGAATCCAACCATGAATGAGATAGTCCAGAAGGAAATGTTAAAGTTGTGGCAAGTCGGGGTGATCTACCCCATCTCAGACAACCCTTGGGTGAGCCCGGTACAAGTAGTTCCAAAGAAAGGAGGAATCACTATTGTACCAAATGAGAAGAATGAGCTGATACCAACAAGAACAGTGACTGGTTGGTGCATGTGCATCGACTACAGGAAGCTCAATGAAGCCACCAGGAAGGACCACTTCCCCCTACCATTCATGGACCAAATGCTTGAGAGGATGGCTAAACATGAATACTACTACTTTCTTGACGGTTATTCGAGTTACAACAAAATAGTTGTAGACCCAAAGGACCAGGAGAAAACTTTATTTACTTGTCCATATGGTGTTTTTGCTTACAGGAGGATGCCCTTTGGACTGTGCAATGCACCTGCAACATTCCAAAGGTGCATGCTCTCCATATTTTCAGACATGATTGATAGGTTTATTGAGGTGTTTATGGATGACTTCTCTGTATTTGGTAACACATATTCTGATTGCTTGCATTACTTAGCCCTGGTGCTAAAGAGATGCCAAGAGACCAACCTTGTTTTAAACTGGGAAAAATTCCATTTCATGGTTACGGAAGGAGTGGTCCTTGGTCATAAAATCTCAAAGAAGAGCATAGAAGTGGACATGGCAAAAGTAGAGGTGATTGAAAAGTTACCTCCACCTTGCAATTTCAAAGCAATTAGAAGCTTTTTGGGACATGCTGGTTTCTATAGGAGGTTTATTAGAGACTTCTCTAAGGTTGCCAAGCCATTGAGCAACCTACTTGTCTCTAATGTGCCTTTTGTTTTTGATAATGAATGCATGTTAGCCTTTGAGGAGCTTAAGAACAAACTTTCCTCTGCACCTATCATAACACCACCATGTTGGGATCTACCCTTTGAGTTGATGTGTGATGCATCAGATTTTGCTGTAGGTGCTATTTTAGGACAGAGAAAGGATAAATTGATGCATGTCATTTATTATGCCAGCAAGGTCCTTAATGAGAATCAAAGGAACTACACCACTACAGAGAAGGAATTACTTGCCATTGTCTTTGCTTTTGATAAATTTAGATCATATCTCATTGGTTCTAAAGTAATTGTATTCACTGATCATGCAGCACTCAAATACTTGCTTACCAAACAAGAGTCCAAGCCAAGGCTAATAAGATGGATCCTGCTACTCCATGAGTTTGACATCGAAATTAAGGATAGGAGTGGAGCAGAAAACAAAGTTGCTGACCACCACTCAAGGATCCTACAAGAAGAAGAAGGAGCACACCATATTGTAGTGAATGAAAGCTTCCCGGATGAGCAATTGATGATGGTACAAGAGACCCCTTGGTTTGCTGACATAGCCAATTTCAAGGCCATTGGGGAACTACTAACCAACATCAACAAACACATGAGGAGAAAGCTCATCAAAGATGCCAAGTACTATATGTCTATATCTGGGATGAACCATATTTGTTCAAAAAGTGTGCTGATGGGATCTTGAGGAGGTGTATATCCCATGGAGAAGGACAAGAGGTGCTTTGGCAATGTCATGGATCTGCATATGAAGGCCACTTTAGTGGAGAAAGAACAGCAGCCAAGGTGCTCCAATGTGGATTCTACTGGCCAAGCATTTTCAAGGATGCAAAGGACTTGGTGTCAAGGTGTGATCAATGCCAAAGGGATGGAAATCTACCCAGGAATAATGAGATGCCACAGAGATTTATAATGGAGCTAGAACTATTCGATGTATGGGGGATCGAGTTCATGGGGCCTTTCCCATCCTCCTACTCAAATAGTTATATACTTGTGGCTGTAGATTATGTGTCAAAGTGGGAGGAGGCTATTGCCACCGCCACAAATGGGAACAAGGTTGTAATGAGCTTCTTAAGAAAGAACATTTTCAGTAGGTTTGGAGTTCCCACAGCACTCATTAGTGATGGAGGGACACATTTCTGTAATAAACAATTAGAAGCACTCCTTCTCAGATATGAAGTCAAACACAAGGTGGCAACCCCTTATCATCCGCAGACCAACGGGCAGGCAGAGATTTCCAACAGGGAGCTAAAAAGGATTCTTGAAAAAACTGTTGGAAGCTCAATGAAGGATTGGTCTAAGAAGCTAAACGATGCTTTATGGGCCTACAAGACAGCCTTCAAGACCCCCATTGGGATGTCACCATACCAACTAGTATTTGGCAAGGCTTGCCACTCGCCAGTTGAACTGGAGCATAGAGCCTACTAGGCTCTAAAACTACTGAACTTTGAAGAACGAGCTGCTGGAGAAAAGAGGCTAAGGCAACTCAACGAGCTGAAAAAATTTAGGAACCAAGCATATAAAAATGCAAAGATCTACAAAGAGAACACAAAAAGATGGCATGATCAAAAGATAGCAAGGAGGGAGTTCATTGAAGGACAAAAGGTGTTATTGTACAATTCTAGACTTAGGTTCTTCCCTAGGAAGCTTAAGTCTAGATGGTCTGGATCCTTCACTATCATCAAAGTGTACCTCTATGGTCAAGTGGAGCTCATGGAGGACAAAACACAGAGAACCTCCACTGCAAATGGCCATAGACTCAAGCATTACCTGGGGGACTCACTGGATGAAAGGAGAGTGAGCTACCACCTCAACTGAAAAAGGAAGAACGTCAAGCTAGTGACAATAAAGAAGCGCTAGTTGGGAGGCAACCCAACACTTTATATCCTTTTGATTTATTGCTTTATTAGAAGTAGATTGTGAATATTAGCTTAGGAAGTTAATTTCAGTTTTGATAGTTAAGATAGCTTTGTGAGTTAATTTGTCTCCTATTTTTGGAGGTGCAGCTGGATGAAAGCATTTACTAATGATGATGAGTGATTGGGCTAAGAACTAGCTAAAAAGCTAAGTTTGGTGTGGCCGCTCACCAACTTGATCTATGCTTACAACCATTTAGATAAATTAAATTTTTAAGGAGTAAGCCCAGAGATTAAGTTTGGTGTGGCCACTACCATACGAGAATCAATCAGCAAGCCCAATACCACTCAAATTGGAAGCATTTAATACATTGGTGGAGGCTTGAATGAGAATTTTAATGTGTTCAGGGGAGATTAGAAGCAAAGAATGTAAAAGGATTGGGATTACTTCTTCCCCATGAATACATTAAAAACCTAATGATGAACCCAATTTATTGAGATGTAAATGAATTAAGTTTGGTGTCCCAAGGGACACCAATCAGTTACAACTCCATTCACTAGCATTGAAAAGAAATGTGGAGGATCATTTTGTCATTACTGATGGGTTTTCGGTTTCTTTTTTTTCAGGAGATTGAATGGGGCCCACTTGATAGATAACAAAGAGGTCAAAGTGTACTTACACTTTGGAACTCAATGGTGGACGAAATTGTGATTCATACTTAAATTGTTGTTCGAAATTGATTCCCAGGTAATGGCCCCAAAAACTTGGTGCTCAATACCATGGTCTAAACATAATTTCACAACTTTGCTCAACTAACCAGCAAGTGTACTGGGTCGTCCAAGTAATAAACCTTACGTGAGTAAGGGTCGATCCCACAGAGATTGTTGGTATGAAGCAAGCTATGGTCATCTTGTAAATCTCAGTCAGGCGGATAATAAATGGTGATAGAATTTTCGAATAATAATAATAAATAAACAGAAAATAAAGATAGAAATACTTATGTAGATCATCGATGGGAATTTCAGATAGGCGTATGAAGATGCTGTGCTCTTTCTGAATCTCTGCTTTCCTACTGCCTTCATCCAATCCTTCTTACTTCTTTCCATGGCAAGCTATATGTAGGGCATCACCGTTGTCAATGGCTACATCACATCCTCTCAGTGAAAAAGGTCCAAATGCTCTGTCACGGCACGACTAATTATCTATCGGTTCTCGATCATGTCGGAATAGAATCCCTTGATTCTTTTGCATTTGTCATCACGCCCAACAATTGTGAATTTGAAGCTCGTCACAGTCATTCAATCCCGGAATCCTACTCGGAATACCACAGACAAGGTTTAGACTTTCCAGATTCTCATGAATGCTCCCATCAATTCTAGCTTATACCACAAAGACTCTGATCTCACAAAATGGAAGGCTTGGTTGTCAGGCAAGGGCAACCATGCGTCGTGCATCAGGAATCCAAGAGATACACACTCTAGCTTTCGCTTGTAGAATAGAAGTGGTTGTCAGGCACGCATTCATAGGGACGAATGATGATGAGTGTCACAGATCATCACATCCATCAGGTTGAAGTACGAGTAGTATCTTAGAAAAGAAATAAGATTGAATTTGAATAAAACTCGAGGTACATCAGAGCTCCACACCTTTAATCTATGGTGTGTAGAAACTCCACTGTTGAAAATACATAAGTGATGAAGGTTCAGGCATGGCCGAATGGCCAGCCTCCAAATCATGATCAATAGTCTCCTAAGATGAATAATGGAATAAAACCGAGACCAAAGATGTAATGTGGTCAAAGACACTAAATACAATAGTCAAATGTCCTATTTATACTAGACTAGCTACTAGGGTTTACAAAAGTAAGTAATTGATGCAGAAATTCACATCTGGGGCCCACTTGGTGTGTGCTTGGGCTGAGCTTGAGCTTTACAAGTGCAGAGGCTTCTTTTGGAATTGAACGCCAAGTTGTAACATGTTTTTGGCGTTCAACTCTGGTTCGTGACGTGCTTCTGGCGTTTGACTCTAGAATGTAGCATGGAACTGGCGTTGAGCGCCAGTTTACGTCGTCTAATCACGAATAAAGTATGGACTATTATATATTTCTGGAAAGCTCTGGATGTCTACTTTCCAACGCCGTTAAGAGCTAGCCATTTGGAGTTTTTTAGCTCCAGAAAATCCATTTCGAGTGCAGGTAGGTTAGAATCCAACAGCATCAGCAGTCCTTTGTCAGCCTTTTATCAGAGTTTTGCTCAGGTCCCTCAATTTCAGCCAAAAAATATCTGAAATCACAGAAAAACACACAAACTCATAGTAAAGTCTAGAAATGTGAATTTAGCATAAAAACTAATAAAAACATCCCTAAAAGTAGCTAGATTATACTAAAAACTATCTAAAAACAATGCCAAAAAGCGTATAATTATCCGCTCATCACTCAACATATTCAGAGGGCACAGTGGGATAAGGGTTGGCGCCTCTTCTCACGCTAGGCGCCACTCCCCAAGTGGAAAACATTGAATTCCCTTCTTTTCCCATCATTCGAACCACACCCTTCACCCCTATAAATCCCCTACCCTTCCCATTCCCTCCCACTTCAGAACCCATTCTGTACACAAAACAAACTCACAAAGACCTTTTCTTTTTTTTCTTTTCTCGTTCTTCTTTCTCTCTATCTTTCTACTTGATTGGGACAATCAAGTGCTAAGTTTGGTGTTGGGGCAAAACTTTGTTTTGCTTGTGTTTCTTTGCAACACTCCATTAATATCTCAGAACCCTCAAACACCCTCTCTCTCTCTCCACCCAATGGCACCACCAAGATCTTCAACCTCAAAGAAAAGAAAGACCAAAGAACCAACCTCAGGTTCCTCAAGATCAAACTTCAATGAGTACAAATTCCTCTCAGCATTCAACCAAAACCAATTTTATGGTTGGGTGAGTGAGAGGGAGATCATCCCAGAGGTCGGCTTCCAACTAGGAAGGAATGAGCACCTTGAGATCAACATTGAGATCAACAACAGGGGCTGGGCACTCTTCTGTAACCCACCAAAGAAAGTGGTGGAAGGAGTAGTAAGGGAGTTTTATGCCAATGCCGTGCCACAGCCAGGGAAAACTTATGGGTATATTAGCTATGTGAGGGGGAAGTCCATTAACTATAGTCCCTCTAATATAGAAAGGGTGCTGATGAGCGGATAATTTATACGCTTTTTGGCATTGTTTTTAGGTAGTTTTTAGTAAGTTCAAGCTACTTTTAGGGATGTTTTCATTAGTTTTTATGTTAAATTCACATTTCTGGACTTTACTATGAGTTTGTGTGTTTTTCTGTAATTTCAGGTAATTTCTGGCTGAAATTGAGGGACTTGAGCAAAACTCTGGAAAAGGCTGACAAAAGGACTGCTGATGTTGTTGGAATCTGACCTCCCTGCACTCAAAAAGGATTTTCTAGAGCTACAGAACTCCAAATGGCGCGCTCTCAACGGCGTTGGAAAGAAGACATCCAGAGCTTTCCAGCAATATATGATAGTTTATACTTCATTCGGAAATTGACGACGTAACTTGGCGTTGAACGCCAAGTACATGCTGCTGTCTGGAGTTAAACGCCAGAAAAACGTCATGATTCGGAGTTGAACGCCCAAAACACGTCATAACTCGGAGTTCAACTCCAAGAGAAGTCTCAGCTCGTGGATTGATCAAGCTCAGCCCAAGCATACACCAAGTGGGCCCCGGAAGTGGATTTATGCATCAATTACTTACTCATGTAAACCCTAGGAGCTAGTTTATTATAAATAGAACATTTAACTATTGTATTAGACATCTTTTGACAGTTTAATCTCTTGACTGTTTAGCCTTTGATTATTCGGTCTCTTGATCACTCAGGGGGCTGGCCATTCGGCCATGCCTGAACCTTTTACTTATGTATTTTCAACGGTGGAGTTTCTGCACACCATAGATTAAGGGTGTGGAGCTTTGCTGTACCTCAAGTTTCAATACAATTACTATTATACTTTTCATTCAATTTTCTCTTATTCTTATTCCAAGATATACGTTGCACAACACTTTGATGAATGTGGTGATCCGTGACACTCATCATCATTCTCACTTATGAACGCGCGTGATTGACAACCACTTCCGTTCTACCTTAGGCCGGGCGCATATCTCTTAGATTCTCCAACAGAATCTTCGTGGTATAAGCTAGATAGATGGCGGCATTCATGAGGATCCGGAAAGTCTAACCTTGTCTGTGGTGTTCCGAGTAGGATCCTGGGAATCCGGAAGGTCTAACCTTGTCTGTGGTATTCCGAGTAGGATTCCGGTATTGAATGACTGTGACGAGCTTCAAACTCCTGAAGGCTGGGCGTTAGTGACAGACGCAAAAGAATCAATGAATTCTATTCCAACCTGATTGAGAACCGACAGATGATTAGTCGTGCTGTGACAGAGCATTTGGACCATTTTTACTGAGAGGATGGGATGTAGTTATCAACCAAGGGTGATGCCTCCAGACGATTAGCCGTGCAGTGACAGCGCATAGGACCATTTTCCCGAGAGGATTAAAAGTAGCCATTGATGATAGTGATGCCCTACATACAGCTTGCCATGGAAAAGAGTAAGAAGGATTGAAGGAAGAGCGAGTAGTGAAGTAGAGTTTCAAGAGGAACACAGCATCTCCATACACCTATCTGAAATTCCCACTATTGATTTACATAAGTATTTCTATCCTTTTTATTTTCTTTTTATTATTAATTTTCGAAACCATAAACCAATTTAATCTGCCTAACTGAGATTTACAAGGTGACCATAGCTTGCTTCACACCAACAATCTCTGTGGGATCGACCCTTACTCACGTAAGGTTTATTACTTGGACGACCCAGTACACTTGCTGGTTAGTTGAACGGAGTTGTGAATTCAACCGGTGCCATAATAATGATTTCATACAAGTACAAAAGAATATGGATCACAATTTCGTCTACCAAGTTTTTGGCGCCGTTGCCGGGGATTGTTCAAAAATCAAAATATTTTGTGTTTCTTGTTTGAGTCTTGAGTCAATTTTTAAGTTTGGTGTCAATTGCATGCTTTAAAAATTTTTTTCTTGCATTTTTCGAAAATTTCATGCATTCATAGTGTTCTTCATGATCTTCAAGTTGTTCTTGGTAAGTCTTCTTGTTTGATCTTGATGTTTTCTTGTTTTGTGTCTTTTCTTGTTTTTCATGTGCATCTTTGCATTCATATTTTCCAAGCATTAAAGATTTCTAAGTTTGGTGTTCATCATGATCTTCAAAGTGTTCTTGGTGTTCATCTTGACATTCATAGCATTCTTGCATGCATTCATTACTTTGATCTAAAAATTTCATGCATTGAGTATTTTTGTTGTTTTTCTCTCTCATCTTTAAAAATTAAAAAAAATCAAAAATATATCTTTTCCTTATTTCCCTCCAAATTTTCGAAATTTTGGGTTGACTTGGTCAAAAATTTTTAAAATTAGTTGTTTCTTACAAGTCAAATCAAAATTTCAATTTTAAAAAAAATCTTATCTTTTCAAAATCTTTTTTTTTTTAAATTTCATATCTTTTCCATTTTTTTTTCTAATTTTCGAAATTTTAAAAAAAAATTATTTTTTCAAAATCTTTTTCTTATCTTTTATATCATATTTTCGAAAATATGCTAACAATTAATGTGATTGATTCAAAAAATTTGAAGTTTGTTACTTTCTTGTTAAGAAAGGTTCAATCTTTAAATTCTAGAATCTTATCTTGTAGTTTCTTGTTAGTTAAGTCATTTTAAAAATTAAATCTTTTTCAAAATATCTTTTTCTTAAAACTTTTATCTTATCTTTTTATCTTATCCTTTTCAAAATTTTATATTTTTCAAAATTTGATTTCAAAATATCTTATCTAACTTCTTTTCTTCTTATCTTTTTAAAATTTAATTTCAATATCTTTTTCAATCAACTAACTAACTTTTTGTTTGTCTCTTATCTTTTTCAAAACCACCTAACTACTTTTCCCTCTCTAATTTTCGAAAATACCTCTCCCTTTTTCAAAAAAAAAATTCTTTTAATTAATTAATTATTTTAATTTTAATTCTAGCCTATCTTTTAATTTTCAAAATTACTAACCCCTTTTTCAAAATTATTTTCGAATTCTCTTCCTTTTCTCTTCTTCTTCTATTTAATTATTTAATTACTAACACTTCTCTTCACCTCTCTTCATCTAAAAATCTGAATTCTTCTACATTCTTCTACTCCCTTCTTTTTCTACTAACATAAAGGAATCTCTATACAGTGACATAGAGGATTCCTCTTTCTTTTCTTGTTTTCTTCTCTTTCATATGAGCAGGAACAGGGATAAAGGCACTCTTGTTGAAATTGATCCAGAACCTGAAAGGACTTTGAAGAGAAAATTAAGAGAAGCTAAATTACAACAATCCAGAAACAACCTTTCAGAAATTTTCGAACAAGAGAAGGAGATGGCAGCCGAAAATAATAATAATGCAAGGAGAATGCTTGGTGACTTCACAAAGCCAACGTCCAAGTTTGATGGAAGAAGCATCTCCATTCCTGCCATTGGAGCCAACAACTTTGAGCTGAAACCTCAGCTAGTTGCCTTAATGCAAAAAAACTGCAAGTTTTATGGACTTCCATCTGAAGATCCTTTACATCCCTGCTAATTTCATAATCTTAGACACTAGGAAGGAAGAGGATGATTGCATCATCCTTGGAAGACCTTTCCTAGCCACAGCAGGAGCTGTGATAGATGTCAATAGAGGTGAATTAGTCCTTCAATTAAATGAGGACTACCTTGTGTTTAAGGCACATGGCCATCCCTCTGTGACAAAAGAGAGTAAGCATGAAGAGCTTCTCTCAGTTCAGAGTCAAGAAGAGCCCACACAGTCAAACTCTAAGTTTGGTGTTGTGAGGTGGTGCACGAAATTGTGATCATCAATGGCGCCATCAACATGGTACGCTCATTGCAATCTCAACTCTTTATCATAACTCCGCACAACTAACCAGCAAGTGCACTGGGTCGTCCAAGTAATAAACCTTACGCGAGTAAGGGTCGATCCCACGGAGATTGTTGGTATGAAGCAAGCTATGGTCACCTTGTAAATCTTAGTCAGGCAGACTCAAATGGGTATGGGTGATATATGAATAAAACATAAAGATAAAGATAGAGGTACTTATGTAATTCATTGGTAGGAATTTCAGATAAGCGTATGAAGATGCTTGGTCCCTTCCGTCTCTCTGCTTTCCTACTGTCTTCATCCAATCCTTCTTACTCCTTTCCATGGCAAGCTTATGCAAGGGTTTCACCGTTGTCAGCGGCTACCTCCCATCCTCTCAGTGGAAATGTTCAACGCACCCTGTCACGGCACGGCTATCCATCTGTCGGTTCTCGATCAGGCCAGAATAGAATCCAGTGATTCTTTTGCGTCTGTCACTAACGCCCCGCCCTCAGGAGTTTGAAGCATGTCACCGTCATTCAATCATTGAATCCTACTCAGAATACCACAGACAAGGTTAGACCTTTCGGATTCTCTTGAATGCCGCCATCAGTTCTTGCCTATACCACGAAGACTCTGATCTCACGGAATGGCTGGCTCGTTTGTCAGGCGAGCACTCGGTTGTCAGGCGATCAACCATGCATCATGTATCAGGAATCCAAGAGATATTCACCCAATCTAAGGTAGAACGGAGGTGGTTGTCAGTCACACGTTCATAGGTGAGAATGATGATGAGTGTCATGGATCATCACATTCATCAAGTTGAAGAACAAGTGATATCTTGGAACAAGAACAAGCGGAATTGAATAGAAGAACAATAGTAATTGCATTAATACTCGAGGTACAGCAGAGCTCCACACCTTAATCTATGGTGTGTAGAAACTCCACCGTTGAAAATACATAAGAACAAGGTCTAGGCATGGCCGAATGGCCAGCCTCCCAAAGAGGGTTCAATCATAAAAACATGATCAAAAGATCCTAAGATTGAAAGATGAAAATACAATAGTAAAAGGTCCTACTTATAGAAAACTAGTAGCCTAAGGTTTACAAAGATGAGTAAATGACATAAAGATCCACTTCTGGGCCCACTTGGTGTGTGCTTGGGCTGAGCAATGAAGCATTTTCGTGTAGAGACTCTTCTTGGAGTTAAACGCCAGTTTTTATGCCAGTTTGGGCGTTTAACTCCCATTTTGGTGCCAGTTCCGGCGTTTAACGCTGGAAAATCTGAAGGTGACTTTGGACGCCGGTTTGGGCCATCAAATCTTGGGCAAAGTATGGACTATCATATATTGCTGGAAAGCCCAGGATGTCTACTTTCCAACGCAGTTGAGAGCGCGCCGATTGGGCTTCTGTAGCTACAGAAAATCTACTTCGAGTGCAGGGAGGTCAGAATCCAACAGCATCTGTAGTCCTTTTCAGTCTCTGAATCAGATTTTTGCTCAGGTCCCTCAATTTCAGCCAGAAAATACCTGAAATCACAGAAAAACACACAAACTCATAGTAAAGTCCAGAAAAGTGAATTTTAACTAAAAACTAATAAAAATATACTAAAAACTAAACCAAATATACTAAAAACATACTAAAAACAATGCCAAAAAGCGTACAAATTATCCGCTCATCACAACACCAAACTTAAATTGTTGCTTGTCCTCAAGCAAATGAAAATCAAATAAGATAAAAAGAAGAGAATATGCAATGAATTCCAAAAACATCTATGAAGATCAGTATTAATTAGATGAGCGGGGCTTTTAGCTTTTTGCCTCTGAACAGTTTTGGCATCTCGCTCTATCCTTTGAAACTCAGAATGATTGGCTTCTTTAGGAACTCAGAATCCAGATAGTGTTATTGATTCTCCTAGCTAAGTATGATGATTCTTGAACACAGCTACTTATTGAGTCTTGGCTGTGGCCCAAAGCACTCTGTCTTCCAGTATTACCACCGGATACATACATGCCACAGACACATAATTGGGTGAACCTTTTCAGATTGTGACTCAGCTTTGCTAGAGTCCCCAATTAGAGGTGCCCAGGGTTCTTAAGCACACTCTTTTTGCCTTGGATCACAACTTTATTCCTTTCTTTTTCTTTCTCTCTTTTTTTTCTTTTTTCGTTTTTTTTTGTATTCACTGCTTTTTCTTGCTTCAAGAATCATTTTGGTGATTTTTCAGATCCTCAGTAACATGTCTCCTTTTTCATCATTCTTTCAAGAGCCAACATTCATGAATCACAAATTCAAAAGACATATGCACTGTTTAAGCATGCATTCAGAAAACCAAGGTGTTGCCACCACATCAAAATAATTATACTGTTATAAAATTCAAAATTCATTCAATTCTTTTTCTTTTTCAATTAAGAAAAAATTTGTTTTTTTTCAAGAAAGGTGATGGATTCATAGGACATTCATAACTTTAAGGCATAGACACTTAAGACACTAATGATCATAAGACACAAACATGGATAAACATAAGCACGAAAATTTCGAAAAACAGGAAAATAAAGAACAAGGAGATTAAAGAACGGGTCCACCTCAGTGATGGCGGCTTGTTCTTCCTCTTGAAGGTCTTATGGAGTGCTTGAGCTCCTCAATGTCTCTTGCTTGTCTTTGTTGCTCCTCTCTCATGATTCTTTGATCTTCTCTAATTTCATGGAGGAGGATGGAATGTTCTTGGTGCTCCACCCTTAGTTGTCCCATGTTGGAACTCAATTCTCCTAGGGAGGTGTTCAGTTGCTCCCAATAGTCTTGTGGAGGAAAGTGCATCCCTTGAGGCATCTCAGGGATCTCATGATAAGAGGGGTCTCTTGTTTGCTCCATCCTTTTCTTAGTGATGGGCTTATCCTCATCAATGGGGGTGTCTCCTTCTATGTCAACTCCAACTGAATAACAAAGGTGACAAATGAGGTGAGGAAAGGCTAATCTTGCCAAGGTGGAGGACTTGTCCGCCACCTTATAGAGTTCTTGGGCTATGACCTCATGAACTTCCACTTCTTCTCCAATCATGATGCTATGAATCATGATGGCCCGGTCTAGAGTAACTTCGGACCGGTTGCTAGTGGGAATGATTGAGCGATGGATAAACTCCAACTATCCTCTAGCCACGGGCTTGAGATCATGCCTTCTTAATTGAACCGGCTTCCCTCTTAAATCTCTCTTCCATTGGGCGCCCTCTTCACAAATGTTAGTGAGGACTTGGTCCAACCTTTGATCAAAGTTGACCCTTCTTGTGTAAGGATGTTCATCTCCTTGCATCATAGGCAGGTTGAATGCCAACCTTACATTTTCCGGACTAAAATCCAAGTATTTCCCCCGAACCATAGTAAGCCAATTCTTTGGATCCGGGTTCACACTTTGGTCATGGTTCTTGGTGATCCATGCATTGGCATAGAACTCTTGAACCATTAAGATTCCGACTTGTTGAATAGGGTTGGTAAGAACTTCCCAACCTCTTCTTCGAATCTCATGTCGGATCTCCGGATATTCACTCTTTTTGAGTTTGAAAGGGACCTCGGGGATCACTTTCTTCAAGGCCACAACTTCATAGAAGTGGTCTTGATGCACCCTTGAGATGAATCTCTCCATCTCCCATGACTCGGAGGTGGAAGCTTTTGCCTTCCCTTTCCTCTTTCTAGAGGTTTCTCCGGTCTTGGATGCCATAAATGGTTATGGAGAAACAAAAAGCAATGCTTTTACCATACCAAACTTAAAAGGTTTGCTCGTCCTCGAGCAAAAGAAGAAAGAATAGAGGAGAAGAAGAAGAAATGAGGAAGAAGGGAATGGCTTTGTGTTCGGCCAAAGAGGTGGAGAAGTGGTGTTTAGGTTGTGTGAAAATGAAGGGGTGAAGAAGAGTTTATATAGGAGAGGGGGGCTTATGGTTCGGTCATGTATGGGTGGGTTTGGGAGGGAAAGTGGTTTGAATTTGAAGGGTGAGGTAGGTGGGGTTTTATGAAGGATGGATGTGAATGGTGAAGAGAAGATGGGATTTGATAGGTGAAGGGTTTTTGGGGAAGAGGTATTGAGGTGATTGGTGAATGGGTGAAGAAGAAGAGAGAGGGTGGTGGGGTAGGTGGGGATCCTGTGGGGTCCACAAATCCTGAGGTGTCAAGGATAAGTCATCCCTGCACCAAATGGCATGCAAAATTGCATTTTTAGCCAATTCTGGCGTTAAACGCCGGGCTGGTGCCCATTTCTGGCGTTAAACACCCAGAATGGTGCCAGACTGGGTGTTAAACGCCCATCTGCTAGCCTTACTGGCGTTTAAACGCCAGTAGGTTCTTCCTCCAGGGTGTGCTGTTTTTCTTCCTGTTTTTCATTCTGCTTTTGCTTTTTCAATTGATTTTGTGACTTCTCATGATCATCAACCTACAGAAAACATAAAATAACAAAGGAAAATATAACATTGGGTTGCCTCCCAACAAGCGCTTCTTTAATGTCAGTAGCTTGACAGAGGGCTCTCATGGAGCCTCACAGATACTCAGAGCAATGTTGGAACCTCCCAACACCAAACTTAGAGTTTGAATGTGGGGGTTCAACACCAAACTTAGAGTTTGGTTGTGGCCTCCCAACACCAAACTTAGAGTTTGACTGTGGGGGCTCTGTTTGACTCTGATTTGAGAGAAGCTCTTCATGCTTCCTCTCCATGGTGACAGAGGGATATCCTTGAGCCTTGAACACAAAGGATTCTTCATTCACTTGAATGATCAGTTCACCTTCATCAACATCAATCACAGCCTTAGCTGTGGCTAGGAAGGGTCTGCCAAGGATGATGGATTCATCCATGCACTTCCCAGTCTCTAGGACTATGAAATCAGCAGGGATGTAATGGTCTTCAATCTTCACCAAAACATCCTCTACTAGTCCATAAGCTTGCTTTCTTGAATTGTCTGCCATCTCTAGTGAGATTCTTGCAGCTTGCACCTCAAAGATCCCTAGCTTCTCCATTACAGAGAGAGGCATGAGGTTTACACTTGACCCTAAGTCACACAGAGCCTTCTTGAAGGTCATGGTGCCTATGGTACAAGGTATGGAGAACTTCCCATGGTCCTGCCTCTTTTGAGGTAATTTCTGCCTAGACAAGTCATCCAATTCTTTGGTGAGCAAACGGGGTTCATCCTCCCAAGTCTCATTTCCAAATAACTTGTCATTTAGCTTCATGATTGCTCCAAGGTATTTAGCAACTTGCTCTTCAGTGACATACTCATCCTCTTCAGAGGAAGAATACTCATCAGAGCTCATGAATGGCAGAAGTAAGTTCAGTGGAATCTCTATGGTCTCATTTTGAGCCTCAGATTCCCATGGTTCCTCATTTGGAAACTGATGAGCGGATAATTTGTACGCTTTTTGGCATTGTTTTTAGTATGTTTTTAGTAGATTTAGTTAGTTTTTAGTATATTTTTATTAGTTTTTAGTTAAAATTCACTTTTCTGGACTTTACTATGAGTTTGTGTGTTTTTCTGTGATTTCAGGTAATTTCTGGCTGAAATTGAGGGACCTGAGCAAAAATTTGATTCAGAGACTGAAAAGGACTGCAGATGCTATTGGATTCTGACCTCCCTGCACTCGAAGTGGATTTTCTGGAGCTACAGAAGCACAATTGGCGCGCTCTTAACGGCGTTGGAAAGTAGACATCCTGGGCTTTCCAGCAATATATGATAGTCCATACTTTGCCCAAGATTTGATGGCCCAAACCGGCGTCCAATGTCACCTTCAGATTTCCCAGCGTTAAACGCCGGAACTGGCACCAAAATGGGAGTTAAACGCCCAAACTGGCATAAAAGCTGGCGTTTAATTCCAAGAAGAGTCTCTACACGAAAATGCTTCAATGCTCAGCCCAAGCACACACCAAGTGGGTCCGGAAGTGGATTTTTATGTCTTTTACTCATCTTTGTAATTCTGAGGCTACTAGTTTTCTATAAGTAGGACCTTTTACTATTGTATTTTTCATCTTTTGATCACTTTAGATCTTAGATCAGATCTTGGTTCTTCTGGTTCCCTCTCTGGGGCCGAAACCAATGATCACACTATCACTTATGTATTTTCAACGGTGGAGTTTCTACACACCATAGATTAAGGTGTGGAGCTCTGCTGTACCTCGAGTATTGATGCAATTACTATTGTTCTTCTATTCAATTCAGCTTGTTCTTATTCCAAGATACTCATTCGCACTCAAGAACTTGATGAATGTGATGATTATGTGACACTCATCATCATTCTCACTTATGAACAAGTGACTGACAACCACTTCTGTTCTACAAGCAAACAAGGCTCTAATGTTATCTCTTGGGTTCTTGACCAGAATCTTCGTGGTATAAGCTAGAATTGATGGCGGCATTCAAGAGAATCCGGAAGGTCTAAACCTTGTCTGTGGTATTCTGAGTAAGATTCATGATTGAATGACTGTGACGAGCTTCAAACTCCTGAGGCGGGGCGTTAGACAGACGCAAAAGAATCACTGGATTCTATTCCGGCCTGATCAAGAACCGACAGATGGATAGCCGTGCCGTGACAGGGTGCGTTGAAAATTTCCACTGAGAGGATGGAGGTAGCCACTGACAACGGTGAAACCCTTGCATACAGCTTGCCATGAAATGAGTAAGAATGATTGGATGGAGACAATAGGAAAGCAGAGAGACGGAAGGGACCAAGCATCTTCATACGCTTATCTGAAATTCCTACCAATGAATTGCATAAGACTCTATCTTTATCTTTATGTTTTATTCATCACCCATACCCATTTGAGTCTGCCTGACTAAGATTACAAGGTGACCATAGCTTGCTTCATACCAACAATCTCCGTGGGATCGACCCTTAC